>NW_017672574.1:179774-183106 GCF_001879085.1 Nicotiana attenuata
ATTAGTGTTTTTTGTTTGAACTACATTAGATTTATGAAATTAAGGTAGAAATTATGATCTTTTAGTTCTTGTATTAATTTATATTGAGTTAAATTGTGAAAAGAAACAATTCATACATTAGCAATACCTAAATAAGAGTACTTGTAAATATATTGTCCTAAATAAGAATACATTATATCTAAATTAATTTGTTCTTGCTTTATTTATATAGATGGAACATCGTACTTGGATGTATAATAGAAATTATCCTAATCGGCGGGGATTGCGGGAGGATTTGGTAGAAGGGGTTGATGAATTTATTAGACACACAATGTCACTTCCGCCATACATAAATGAAGGAGTAATTAGGTGCCCTTGTGTTAGGTGTGACTGTATGAAGTTTGAAAAACCGGAGGAAGTTAAGGTTCATCTTTATAGTAAGGGGTTTATAGCGAATTACTTTGTGTGGACTTGTCATGGAGAGATCGATGGTAGCCATGGGATATTTCATAACATGGTTGTGGGTGAAAGTAGTAGGTCGGTGGAGAATACAAATCGTGATTCTAGAATTCATGATATGGTTGCGGATGCTTTTGGGATGCACTTTGGGTTTGAGTCCAACGAAAATGTTGAACAAACTCCTAATGATGACGCAAAACGTTTTTATGAAGCTTTAGAGGAAGCTAGTCGTCCACTACGTAACGGAAGTTCGCACTCTGAGTTGTCTGTTGCAGTTAGATTACTAAGTATGAAATCTGATTGGAATATTTCTCAAGGAGCCATGGACTCCTTCATTGACCTTATGCGTGAACTAGTTGGCCCTGATATCGAATTACCTGGTGATTTCTACAAGGCAAAGAGATTAGTTTCTAAGTTAGGACTTTCGTCATTGAGAATTGATTGTTGTGAAGATGGTTGCATGTTATATTATAAAGATGATGTAGGTTTGGACAGTTGTAAATTTTGCGGAAAGCCTCGTTTCAAGAGGCTTTCCAGTGGGAATATGGTCGCTATCAAGTCGATGCATTATTTACCTCTTATACCTAGGTTAAAGAGGTTATATGCGTCGATGAGTTCTGCTCCTCATATGAGATGGCACTTTGAAAATAGAAGACCACCTGGTGTTATGTGTCATCCTTCAGATGGAGAAGCTTGGAAGCACTTTGATAGGACATATCCAGATTTTGCTAGTGAACCAAGGAATGTTCGATTAGGTCTCTGTGCGGATGGCTTCACGCCTTTTTCTGTATCTGCCACACTATATTCATGTTAGCATGTATTTCTTACACCTTATAATCTACCACCCGAGTTGTGCATGACTAGTCCATACATATTCTTAAATTGTATTATCCCCGGTCCACGTAATCCGAAAAGTTTGATTGATGTATATTTGCAACCTTTGATATGAGCTAAAACGATTGTGGTACGATGGTGTTGAAACATATGACATATCAACCAAGCAGAATTTCATTTTGCGTGCCAATTTAATGTGGACAATTAATGATTTTCCTGCGTATGGAATGTTGTCTGGGTGGATGACTGCTTGTAAGCTAGCTTGTCCTTACTGCATGGAAAATAGTAAAGCGTTCACTTTGAAATATGGCCGAAAGCAATCATGATTTGATTGTCATCGTCAATTCTTGCCTCCTGATCATGAGTTTAGAAGGATGAAAAATGCATTCAAAAGGAATAAATTCGAATGTGATTTCCCACCTCTGATACTTTCAGGTGAGGAAATTTGGGAGAGGGTCCAGAACTTCAGTAAAGTTACTAAAGTTTCACCTTATAGATTCCCCGGATACGGTGTTACTCATAATTGGACAAAACAGAGTATATTTTGGGAGTTGTCGTATTGGAAGGATAATCTTCTCCGTCACAACCTTGATGTCGTGCATATTGAGAAGAACTATTTTGACAATTTGTTCAACACAGTAATGGATGTTAAAGGTAAGACAAAGCATAATGCGAAGGCTAGAATGGACTTACAAGAATATTGCAGGTGGCCTGAATTATACTTGCAGACAACAAACAATGGTAAGGTGTTCAAGCCCAAAGCAAGTTACACATTCACTTTGGAGGAAAGACGGCAAATTTGTGATTGGGTAACGAAGTTGAAGATGCCTGAGGGTTATGCGTCAAATTTTGGGGAAAAAGTTGATATGGAGGTAGCGAAGTTGAGCCATTTGAAAAGTCATGATTGTCATATTTTCATGGAGACCTTAGTGCCTATTGCATTTTCTGGTTTGCCTGAACGAATCTGGAAACCCATCACAGAGATTAGTTTGTTTTTCAAAGACTTGTGTTCTTCCACATTAAGGGAAGAAAACCTACAACGGATGGATCAAAACATTCGTGTAACTTCTACTAAGATGGAAAAGATATTTCATGTGGGTTTTTTGATGTGATGGAACACCTTCCAATCCACCTTGTACACGAGGCACGACTTGGAGGGCCTGTTCAATGCAGATGGATGTATCCCTTTGAGAGGTAATATTTTAGGTTTGATGTAATTTTCTGTTTTAATTTACAAATTTTCTTCGCTAACCTTAAATTATGTAGGACAATTGGCAAATGCAAACAATTTGTTAAGCAGAGGAATAGGATTGAAGGATCTATATGCGAAGCTTATCTTGCGAAGGAAACTGCCCATTTTTGTTCTTATTATTTTGAGAGTAATGTGGCATGTGCTAGGAATAGGCCCAACATGCACACGGTCGACCTTAGGAATGATCCATTATATCCGCCTATGTCCATATTCAATCAACCAGGCCGATGTTCTAAGGATGTTACAAAAAGAAGTTTGAGTGATATGGAGTACAAGTCAGCTACACTTCACGTGTTGCTAAATTATCCTGAAGTTGTACCATATCTCAAGTAAGTATTGATTTAGTAGTTATCAAAATCTAAAAATTACCGTGATTGCATCTCAATGAAACTACTAAAAATATTTGATGTGTCACAGTCACTTTGTGGGTCAATTTGGCCATGATGCTGATATACGAGATTTGATACGTGGTTCAAACAATTTGTAAGTTTCTCCTTAAAATATTCTAACACTATGTAGGTAAACAATGTTTGGAAGTTATGCTAACTTATGAATTTATTTAACGATTTGTAGGTAAATGATCCAAATAATGGTGTAAATCAATTTTTGAAAGATGTATCTTGGGGACCTGGGGTTGAGGTCACAACCATGTCTAAGTACGTTGTGAATGGTTATAAGTTTCATACAGAGGATTGCTCTAAAAATAAAAATAGCAACAACAGTGGGGTGTGGGTTCAAGGTGGTGATGGCAACTAAGATGGAGATATTGATTATTATGGTGTGCTCAAAGAAATAATAGAACTAGAAT
>NW_017672575.1:0-1577 GCF_001879085.1 Nicotiana attenuata
AAACATATTACATCACGTTGAGGTCTAACTAAAACTTTTTTACTGCTCCCCTGATCATTACTTCTTCCAGCTGCTCCAAAAGCTTGACTTCCCATATTCAGGCACTTTTTTGCTAGTTGATGAGCTGTCCTATTCCTCTGCCTGAAGGTGTGCTGGAGGATAACCTTCTGCTGGTGCATTAACAACCTGCAATCATTCACATCCTTATTAAATAAATTATTACCGTCATGTATTGCCTGGATTACCTCTGTGCAATCTGTCTCTATTTCAAGTGGGAATAGATTCCAATCCGTTGCTGTTTTGAGACCTTCTCTTAGGGATTTCAATTCTGCTGCTAGTGAACCATTTGCATGAATCGATTTTGTAAAACCAACTAGCCAATTACCATTGGCATTCCTGAAAACACCACCTAAGACACAACTTTGGTTATAGTTATTGAAACTGGCATCAACGTTTAGTTTAAACCAACCCCTTGGAGGTTTCTGCCAATTGATTTTAATGGATAATTTTTGAGGGTTTATAGAGAGTTTTTCCATGAGTAATTTAAATTCTATAGCCCTCTGCATAATAAGAGAATCATTGATAGGGTTGGTAGTATTATTATGGTTATTATTATTTCTATTTATCCAAATGTGCCAAATGATAAAGGGAAAATAAGAGTTCCAATTTAAGTATGTGTTATTAAGAGAATAGTTGAGGTCTCTTACTTGGATAAGCCAGTGATTACCATTTAAAATATTGTGGTTTTGCCCTCGAAGGCAAGCCCGGAATTTTTTAACGGCTTTGCATTCTAGGAAAATATGTTTTATGGATTCTTCATTAGGACATTTACAGATGACAGTAAGGGTCAATGTTTAGCCCAATCTATGAAAGGTATTTCCTGAGGGGATTCAATCATGAAGATATTTCCATAAAAAATATTTTATTTTATTGGGGCAGTCTAGTTTCCAAATCCAGTCAAATTCTAAGTCAGTGTTCTTTGGAGTTTCTAGAAGAGTATAACAAGACCTAGTAGTGAACACACCCTTATTGTTGAGAGACCAAATAGCTAAATCATTAGAGGGGCCCTTGAGACGAATTTTGATCTTTGTTATATTAGCTAATAGTCACGGAGGAAGAGGAAAGGATAGGCCATCAAAATTTCAATTGCAACCATCGAAGATATCTCTAATTTTTGTCATAGTATTCTTAGTGGAGGGTGGGCCTATCACACTTTTTTCTTAGGTTACCAAATTTAGAAATCCAATTTGTTTCCCATATGTTAAGATTGGAGTGAAGGTGGGGGGACCATATTATAAGCTTAGAGCAAATTTCCCAACCTTTGCAAATACTTTTCCAAATGAAGGAACACCTATTCAGTATGGTACTAGTACAATAACATGAAATGATAAGCTTGGCCCAAGGGATTGTGGCATTTGTATGAAGTCTCCAACTTAGGCTAGCTAAGGTGCACAGATTTTTATTCAAAGCATTATGGATACCTAAGCCACCATTAGGTTTAGGCTGGCAAAGGGTAGACCAGTTGACTAGGTGAATTTTCCTTTTTTTTTATTGAGCTACCCCATATAAAGTCTCTT
>NW_017672575.1:2612-6643 GCF_001879085.1 Nicotiana attenuata
TTAGAAACCAGTTCCTGGATGATGATGGCATTATCAGACGCTCTTCTATTTTTCATGAAGCTATCCTGATATGGACTGATCAATTGATCGAGGAATGGTTTAAGACGGTTTACATGATCTTAGTAATTAGCTTGTAGATAGTATTGCATAAACCAATAGGACTGAAGTTTTTAATGTTGTTGGCATTGTGGATTTTAGGAATAAGGCAGAGAAAGGTTTTGTTAATTTCAGAAGGGATTTCTTAGTTATTGAAAATGTGATGACAAAGGTTACAAACTGATTGATCTATGTGATTCCAATATTTTTGGAAGAAAAGAGGATGTAGACCATATGGACCAGGAGATTTAAATGGTTTGAACGAAAAAAAAAACTCTTTTAATTTCACAGTCTAGAAAGGGGTGTCTAGATTGCCTAGGTTGATTTTATTACAATTAAAATGATGATTTTGGGGGTTAGTCCTGCTAGTTTGTGAGTGAGAAGTTGTAAAAGTTGAGGTAAAATAATTATGAACATGAGACATAATAAGATTATGATCATTAGTCCAATTACCAGCATCAGCTTTGAAGAAATTAATTTTGTTTCTTCTTTTCCTATTGGTGGCTGAGACATGGAAGAATTTTGTATTTGTGTCTCCTTCATTTAGCCACAAGACTCTGGACCTTAGTTTCCAATAATCTTCCTCAATTTTTAGAATGCCATTGTATTCATTTTTAAGATCTAATTCTAACTTACGAAGGAAAGTACTGGTAGTATAACTATTGGATGTTTGGATACCTTGGAGTCTAGCTAGTAATTTCCTCTTCCTTCCCATAATATTACCAAAGGTGTCGTTTTTCCAGGGTTTTAATTTTTCCACAAAGTTAAAGCTGGCTTTGAAGTAGTCACTACCATACCAATTATTTTTCACTATAGTCTGGAATTCTGGATGTTTACACCCGAAAGTCTCTAGTCTAAAAGATATTTTATGCAGAGACCTATTTTTAGGAATCAATTCTATAAGAATAGGGTTATGGTCAGAGTGGGTTCTGGTAGGTAGATTATTGAGATTTTAGGGAAGAGTTCAATCCACTCCTCATTTACAAAAACTTTATCTAATCTTTCCATTATAAGACCTTTTTTATTATGCCTGTTATTTGTCCAAGTGTATTTTCTACCTTTAAAGCCTAGATCGAGCAAGTTACACTTATTGATTTTTGACCATATGCACCTAGCTCTATTATCCTTAATAGGTTTACCACTGAACTTTCACTAGCGACTAGAATATCATTAAAGTCAGCTCCTACAAGCCAAGGCCCTTTATATAGAAGTAAAAAGATAAGGTTTACCTATAGGAAGTACCTCTATGGTTGCATGGATTTCCTACTTCGTACGTACTGCATTTTTAACATTGATTAATTCATCATTCCAAATCATAACCATGCCTCCTGACTGACCCTCCGAAGGAACTTCAATCATCTCCGTGAACCCAAAGTCATTAAGCAAAGTTGTATGGTTAACCATTGTTGTTTCTAACAGTGTAACCGTGCAGGGCCTATGGGTATCAATCATTTCCCTAAAAATTCTCCTGAAGTTTTCATTGTTCCCTCCCCTTATATTCCAAATTATAAAATTTGTAGGACGGTTTATTGATAGATTACTTTTGGATTTGCCCTCTCTCCATTCTCCCTAACCCCTCCCCCCCCCCAAAAGGACATGGTTTCTTCTCATCGAAGGTACTAGGATCAATGCTTTGTTGCCCACTGTTGGATCGTGTGGTGGACGGATGTCCATCGAGCGCTTGTATAAGGCTAACGTGCAACTGAGCACATGCCTCTTCTCGTGCCTCTTCGTAAAGAGAAATTTTTTTATTCCGTCTAGGTTTGAGAGAGTTATAGGACTTGCCCTAAGTTAAGGTTTAGGGGGACATCGTCTTCCTCCATTTCTGCTTCTACTGTATCGGGTATTGGGTCTGCCTGGTGATGTTGTCGAGATACTGGAGGGGGTACCGATGGGTTTGGAATCTCTTGGTTCCCCTGGTTGATGTCCCAAGGAAGAAAGATGGGATTGAGATGGGTGTACATCTCCGAGGGGAAGAAGGGAAGGTCCGCGGGAGCATTTTGAGGGTTTATGGGGTTGAACTGGGGTGGGATGCTCCATTGCTCTCTCATTACCTGAGCTATTTGAGGGTTTAATGATGGTGCCATTGGATGAATGATGATGTTTAGCCAAACTTGATTTAGATAGTTGTTCATGGCTAATCTCATTCCTTCCGTTATGAGTTTTGCTAGATATTGGGTGTTGTGGAGGATTACTATTGCCTCTTGACCGTTGATTAGGACCGTGAAGGATATTGCATAGCCCATGAGGCCTAGCTCCATCCAATTGGTAGGATGATAGTCTTGCGTTTGAGGGGGTTGGGCATAAATTATCTGAGGGTGTTCCTGAGGGTGAAGCGCTGGAATGTTTTCCATGTTGAAAGGTCTGTGTTGGAGTAGAATTTGAATTAGATGGTTCCTCCTTCGTAGGGATGAAGGAATCCTTGGCGTTTTGGATAGCATAAGGAGTATTTAATGAACTAAGAGTAGGCGTGGGGATAATGTTAATGGAGGGGAGGGGCGGATTGGTGGAAGAATCAATGATTGAGCATTCCAATTTTGTGTCTTTTGGTTGCTCAATGTCTTGATATGTAGGACTATTTATTGCTTCTTTTTGGTTTTCTAAGGGTGTGGCCATTTGGCTTTCCTTTTCTTCTTCCATTGCCATTTGGCCAACATGCGGTGGGATGATGAATTTGCCAAATCTTAAGGAAAGATTTTGTTGAGAACCTTCGGATAACACGATTTTAGAAAGATTTTTGCTTGGGGGGGGGGGTTTAGAGTAGTATGGGTATGATTATTAGGAGGGTTAGTAGTGCCCATTAAGGCACTATTTTGCATGGCATTGTTTGTATCTAAAATGTTAGAATCATTTGATGCCACGTTGGAGTCACTCATACAGGTGTCTTTTCCTCTAAAGGCCAAGTCATCACTTAATTGATTAAATTTATTACTACAAAGAAAATTAGTATTAGCCATTGTAGTTTTTGGAGAAACTGTTTGCTTATTGTCTAAGAAGTGGTTTTTGGCTAGACTAGTGATTTGATCTTTAGTAATGATTGGTCGAGTATTAGCTTTTGAGGGCAGATTAGAAGTGGGATGATCTTTAGATTTATATTGAAGCATTTGAGTATCCAAATACTAACCTGTATTAGCATTGAACAATTTAACCGATATACCTGGACCACTACTGCCTTTTGCTTGGGTGTTGACAGGTCGAGATGGAATTTTTCTACCTTGATTTCTTCTCTTATTGAATGAAACAGTTATCCATTGTGCTTCAGTATCTTCCTTTGTATCTGTAGGTTAATGTTCTTGTCCTGCATGGTGAGGATCATTACTTTGTTTGTTGATATAGTTGCACTGTCTCATTGTGTGACCAAATCGACCACAATTTTTGCAAAGTAAATCTTCCCATTCATAATGAATGTATTGCTGGTGGTGTCCAACAAATAGGTAGGGTTGGACTGAGATTTCTAGAGGAATTTCAACACAAATCCTTGCATATCGACCTATTAGGGTTGTTTATGTGCATGTGTCTATTTTCAGTAGGCGTCCTATTGCATTTGCAATTTTTTCTAGGATTTTACCATCGTAAAATTCTATTGGCAATTGAGGAAGCCTAATCCATACAGCGGAGGTAGGTAATTTTTCATTTTTAGCCACAAAGTTTTGTTTCCATCTGGAGATGGACAGAAAATGGCCATTTATGAACCACAGACCTTGATGGATAGCTTTGTCCATGTTTTCCTTCTTTTTGAATTTGATGATATAATAGTCTTCTCCAAGATCAATTAGTGAGAAATCTTCCGTTGGATTTCGTAGATCTTGAATTTTTCTCTTTAGATAATGATGTAGCATACGTTTTCCTACTAGTTTGATTATGATAGAATATTTTCATGGTTCATAGATACGTTGTCTATCTTCCGTGGAGAGGGTAAATTTTATAAAACCTCT
>NW_017672575.1:7084-67741 GCF_001879085.1 Nicotiana attenuata
AGCTAATGTAATATATATATATATATATATATATATATATATATATATATATATATATATATATATATATATATATATATATATATATATATATATATATCATTTTTAATAAAATATGACTTTATCATACAATTGTTACTTTACTGGGAGCTTTTATTGAAACTTACGTGTAACTAATTAACCATTAATTAATTAACTTCATAGGTTCAGAAGATCCAATTATTTTGATCTAGGAAAAAAAATAACTATTTGACAGTTCACATATATATCTTATTCTTTTATGTATAATTATTAACTAAAATATTTTTATAATAATATTAATACTATTTATAAAATCATGTATTACATGGCTGGACATACACGTACAACACACGCGTCGTGAAACTAGTACTATATTATAAGTGGAAAGCCTCTAATGTTAAGGTTAGATTACGAAAATGCCCATCAAAAACTGAGTGACAGCTTTGTCCTTCAATCAAACACAACTCTATATTAAACTTTGTACAAAAATATAAACTTACATTCTAATAAAATAACAAAAAGGTAAACATATTCAATAGTAAATATTAATCACTATGATAATGGTGTTGAGTCTGTTCAATCAGCTGTAATACATGTATATGTTAGGGCTAATTTTGACCGTCCCCCTATTCTATATTATTTATTTTCTATTATCAGACCTTTCAGTTTTATTTGCATTCTAAATAAATTCTTAATATGTATTTGTATACGGTCTAAATCGGAGAGCTCGATTTTGGAAGCTCGGAATAAGAATCGGAGACTTGATCATACCCTGGCCGGGATGTGTGCACCTCGAGAGGCAAATCGGAGACCCGCGATAATCTGCCACGAGGAAAGTATAATTTCGATGACACTCAAGAAAGAGCGGGAATTTCTCAAGGACACATGGGTCAGGGTATAAATTATAGGAAAGATTTGTACGAAATAGTACGAGTCTGTACTAGGTTGTTATACAACTGTACCATTCTTGACCATAATTGGGAATCTACCAGATTTGGGGTTTTCCCCTCCTATATAAAGGGGTCACCAATCATTTGTAAGGATTATCTCATTCACTGTAATAGAATATTCTACACTGCTTTTCTCGTATACCGTGCTCCACAATTATTCTGCAACTTTATTGTTTTTACTTTATTGTTCATACTTTATTAGCTCTCAACTCACCTCGAGGCTCCCGAGTCAATCGAGCTTGAGGTCCCCGTCGCTCTAACAACGCTGGTTTGATTCATCAATTTTTCTTATTTAAACCTAATATTACTTGTATATTCACTAGTATTGGAATAAATCACATATCTTTAAAACCACAAATCACCTTTAAATATTACTCGTATTTTTCGAGGTAAACAGTTTGGCGCCCACCGTGGGGCTAAAGACAATAGTGATTATTTTAGTGCTAGTTTTCATATAACACACGTTATTCTTCACACTTTTTCTTGTCAAAGATTCTTTGATTTCAGGCTAAGATATGTCTAGCTCAGCAAACGCACCTGTGCATGGAAACGGTGGTCTCGGATCTAATGGAGAAAATAATGCAACAGCTGCAGGGACCGGTGTGCCACCGCTAAACCCTGGGCTAGCACCAGTGCCAAACCCCGTCGACGTTGGTTCACACATTGCCGTGAACGTCGATTTGGACATTGATGTCGAAGGAAGTGTACGCGGAGGGGATCAACATGACGCTCAAAGGACACAGCCTCAAGGAGAGAGAGAAGTTAGTCTACAAGTAATTTTTGAGATGTTGCAAGCACAACAAGTCGCTATCGCCCAGTTACAGAGCCAGCAAAAGACTCCGAGCGTGGCTGAGCCAGAAAACGCTCATCGTGTTGAGCCAACCCCGGAGAGATCAAGTAACAACGGCTCAGGAATTGACCCCGTCGTCATGAGAATGCTCGAGGAACTCACAAAGAGGATCGAATCAAGAGAAAAAAGAATTGAGGACAACGACAAAAAGGTGGAAACATACAACTCGAGGGTTGTTGGCCCAAGTTCAGATGAAGTTTTGAAGATTGACAGAATGAACTCAGTCATGAACCTGGTCCATCATGTGAGACACAGTGTTGATATGCTTACACATGTGACATACACGTGAAGAAGATAAGTCTCAAGGATCAGCAACAATATCTTCTGAATTGATCGAAAAGATTGCATATAGGATAAGGAGTTGAAGTCTCCTTATGAAAAGAGAATTACATCCGGATCAAGAATATGGATTAGGAGTTAGAGTTGTTCTTGGACTCGAATTGTCAAGGGATCCACAATTCGAGTTCTTATCAAACTCTGATTACTAACTCTATAAATATAACGATTGTTCTCTTTTACAGGTGTTGCACATAAGCAGAAGTTAAGCATATTTGAGAGCAAAAAGATCAAGTCTGATTTGCAAGCAACATATGCGAGATACAAGTGTGCACGTCTGAAGCTACATGAACTAAGATAGAAGAACCAGTTTCATCATTGTGTTTATTCTAAGTCTAGTTCAATTGTAGTAGGTTTTCATATTGTACCTTTCAGCTTTCTTAGAAGCAATTGTATTAGGTACTCTGAGTATTCAAGTTAGAGTTAACTTGAAAGTGTCGCAACAGTTGAGGCTGTGTGCTACACTGGGATTAGAGTTAATCCTTAGGTTTACAAAGAGTTTTGTAAATGCAGTTTTTGGCTCAGTGATTTTAGTGGAGTTTGGGAAAATCCTACTGAGTAGTAGGTCGTGGTTTTTTCACCTTTTGAGCCAGGTGTTTTCCACGTAAAAATCTCTGTGCACTTTACTTTCAGCATTTATTATTCCGCAAACTGCTGTAGTTAGAACACTTAGAAGAACCAGGTTCTTCTAACGCGAAAATTAGGTACCACACAAATCACCCCCCCTCTTGTGTGGTATTGACGTTTATAACATCAATTGGTATCAGAGCAGGTTATCCTTGAAGAGGTTAACACCTTAGGAAAGGATCAACATGAGTGCACCACCTGGGAACTGGGAAGGGCAATCCACTGCCAGGCCTCCTCTCTTCAATGGTCTACTACTCCTGGTGGAAAAACAGAATGAGGGACCATATAATGGGCGAAGACTATGAGCTTTGGGAAATCATCACTGATGGTCCTTTAGCCACAACCAAGAAGAATGCTGAAGGAGTGGATGTTCCAAAGACAAGAGTAGATTGTACTGCTGAAGATCTAAGGAAATGGGAGAAAAATGCAAAAGCCAAGAAATGGTTAGTGTGTGGACTTGGTCCTGATGAGTACAACAGGATTCAAGGCTGTAGTACTGCCAAGGAGATTTGGGACACTTTACAAGTGGCTCATGAAGGAACACCTCAGGTGAAGAGGTCAAGAGGAACATTGCTGTATTCTCAATATGAGAATTTTACTATGAAGGATGGAGAAACTATCCAAGAAATGTATACCAGGTTCACTACACTGACAAATGAACTTGAGTCTCTTGGTAGGATTATCCCGGAAGAAGACAAGGTGGAGAAGATTCTAACTAGAGTTTTGCCAATCTACTGGGAAAGCAAAATCACTGCCATTCAGGAATCCAAGAACATTGCTACTTTGAAGTTGGATGAACTGATTGGAAATCTCACTGACTATGAATTGAGAAGGCAAACAATGAAGATGGATGCTCCAAAGAAAGAAAGAAGTCTGGCTCTCAGAATTTCAGAAGGATCAGATCTTGAAGATGATGAAATGGCTATGATAACCAGAGATTTCAAGAAATATCTTATGAGAGGAAAGGGTGTTTCAAAAGGAACAACATTCAGCAAACCGAAGGCTCATGAGAAACAAACCAATGAGGGGTGTTACAAGTGTGGGAAGACTGATCACCACATCAGAAACTACCCTCAAGGGAGATTGAATGGAAGAAAGAAAGAGCTGAAAGAAGAAACACAAAGAAGGAACAGGTTCAACCAAAAAAAAACAAAGGTTCAACTAAGGCTATGGTTGCTGCTTGGGGAGAAACATTAGATGAGGACTCTGAAGATGAAGCTGAGGAGGATCAAGCTCTAATGGCCATTGGAGAATTAGAAGATGAACAGGAGGTAAGTATTCTACACCTTAAAGAAAAAATTAAGTTCCTGTCTAAGGAAAAACTGGCTGATCTGCTGATGGATTTCATAGATGAGTCTGAATTAATAAATAGTGGGAAGGATGTTCTGTCTAAGGAATGTGTTATCCTAGAAGAAAAATGTAAAAGGTTAGAGTCTAGGGCTGATGAGAGTGATAACACAAATACTGAGTTGAAGAACTAGGTTCATCAACTTGAAAATAAGATTCTAGAACTTAGATCTGAAAATATTAAACTGAAATTAGGGACAGAAAAGAAAAGGGCTGATCAATCATTTCTCACCCTAGAAGAAAATCTAGGAAAAATGAAAGATGAACTGTACAGGAAAGATGAATTGATTAAAGTCCTAAAAGAAGATTTAGAAAAGGTAAAGCATGAACTAGACAGAACATGCAAATGGAACAAGGCTTCCGATGCACTCTCCTGGCTGCAAGAACATCATAGCAGCAACAAGAGTGGACTTGGATTTGGGACACAAGCTCCAAAATGGGATCCCAAAAACAAGTATCTCACACTTCCTGAGAATAAGATCTGCACACACTTCAACATTGATACCTCGGGTATCGTCTCAGCCATTGGAAAAATTAGAGATACTAGATAGCCCAAGCCTATGCAGACCAATCCTTCTCAGAGGAACCCCAACTTGATGTGCAAATATTATGGTACTCATGGGCATAGGACCGAGGATTGCAGGCAGCTTAGAGAGGGAGTAGCCCGAATTTCCAACGAGGGGCATCTTCATGAATTTCTCAATGACCGTGCCAAGAGCTATTTCCGAGAGAGAGATGCAAATAGGAAAAATGAACCTAAAGAACCTCAGCATGTCATTCACATCATCATTGGTGGAGTCGACGTCCCAGAAGGACCTACATTCAAACGTACCAAAGTATCCATCACAGGGGAGAAGACTCGGGACTACATGCCCGAGGATGGCCTTACATTCAGCAAAGAAGACATCAAGACCTTATCTCATCCTCACAATGATGCTCTGGTAATTTCAATCCTTTTAAATAAAGTTCAGGTTAAATGTGTTCTCGTGGATCCAGGTAGTTCGGCAAATATAATCAGGTCAAAGGTTAAATGTGTTCTCGAGTCTTGAAAGGCTTCAACATGGCAAGTGAAACGACGAAGGGGGAAACATCCTGTGATGACTAAAAGGTCATCACTTGTTTTTAAAAGGAATTCTGCATTCTAAGGCCTTAAAAACCTCTTTTAGCATCACCTCGATTTGCGTGCACAGTCGGGCGCGTAGCCGGAATATGTGAAAATCTGTGAAAAATGATAAATTTTGACTATAAAATGAATTAATTTGACTTCGGTCAACGTTTTGGGTAAACGGACACGGACCCGTGATTTGACGGTCTCGGAGGGTCCGTAGGAAAATATGGGACTTGGGCGTATGCCCGGAATCGAATTCCCAGGTCCAAGCCCGAGAAATGAATTTTTGAAAGAAATTGTTTTCTGAAAAATATAAAGGTGTTTGAAAGTGAAATGTTATGTGAGACCTATGGTATCGGGCCCGTATTATGGTTTCGGAGCCCGATATAGGTTCAATATGATTTATTTGTGTTGTCGGTAAAGTTTGGTAAGAAACGGAATCCATTTGACGTGAGTCGGACCTTAAATGCAAAATTTGATGTTTAAAGAAGTTTTGAGAAATTTCATTGATCATGAGGTTTAATTCGATGTTCGTGATGTTATTTTGGTGATTTGATTACACGAATAAGTCCGTAGGATGTTTTTGAGGTAGTGTGCATGTTTGGTTTGGAGCCCTGAGGACTCGGGTGAGTTTTGGATAGGCCACAGGATGCATTTCGGACTTAGAAAAATTGCAGATTTCTCAGCTGGTGTATCAGGTTTGCAGGCTTCGCAAAATGCGAAGCCTGGCTCGCAAATGCGACAAACCATCGCAAATGCGAAAGAAGTGGACTGGCAACCTGAGTCGCAAATGCGACTTCGCATTTGCGAACAGCCCGCAAATGCGATGATGGCTCCAAGGCTGATGTATCGCAAATGCGACACTTGTTTCTCAAATGCGAAAGTCTCAAAATTCCTGAAGGGTTCGCAAATGCGAGCCCTGTTTCGCAATTCCCAAGATAGTAGAGGTCGGGGTTCTCAATTCCCACATCTGCAACCTGCAACTTCTATACTTAGACGAATTTTAACCCATTTTCACATCTTTTCAAAACACAAACTCCCTAGGGCAATTTTTCAAGAACAACTCTTCCTCCAAATCAATGGTAAGTCATTTTTAACTAGTTTCCTTCAATCATTAACATCTTTTAACATAATTTTAACTTAAAATCAATGATTTTCATGGGGAAATTGGGTGTTTTGGGTAGAATCCAGGTTTTCAATAATTGAGGATTTGGACCTCGATTTGAGGTCCAATTTCAAAACAAATTATATATTTGGGTTCGTGGGGGAGTGGGTGACCGGGTTTTGGTTCGAACCTCGGGTTTTGACCATGTAGGCCCGGGGGAAATTTTTGACTTTTTGGGTGAAACTTTGGAAAATTCATTTTCATGCATTCGAATTGATTCATTTAGCGTTTATTGATGTAATTAAGTAACTTGTGACTACATACGAGCGAATTGGTGGTGGAATCGAGGGGTAAATCTACAATTGAAATGTGAATTCTATTCGTGGCATCGAGGTAAGTGTTTGGTCTAACCTTAGCTTGCGAGATTAGGTGTCGAGCCCTATTTGCTATGGGATAATTGTGGAGTACGACGTATAGGCATGTGACAAGTATCTATACGTTTGTGTCTAGCATGCCCGTGAGTCTCTTAATGTTATTTTTATGACTTCGTCGTATTATTTATATCTTGATGAGGATTTTTATTTGTTGAGCAAGGTTCGGGGAAGTAATTGTGATGTTTGATTATTGAGGAGCATTGGCTCAAGTTGTATAACGAATTGTGAAAGTACGAGCGGTAATTGCAACCTTTTGGAGCATTGGCTCGAGTTGTGAAGTGAATTGTGAAACAAAGGTGAAAGAAGAGAAAAGAATCATTATATTGAGTCCCTTGCTCGGATATTGTTGTTGTTGTTTTGAGGTTGTCCCTTGCCGGGACTTGTTGTTGAATTATTGTTCCTTTGCCGGGATTCTTATTGCAAAATATCATTCATTTCCTTGCCCTATTGTTTGTGATTGTTGTTTGGGTGAGGAAGAGAGTTAAAGCACGAAGGATGATGTCGTGCATTGTTTTTTGCGAGGAAGAGTGTAAAGCACGAAGGGTGATGCCGTGTTGCACGACGTACAATTTTGTGCCTTTATATGAGTGATTATGTGAGGTAAAAGCACGAAGGGTGATGCCGTGCCAATTATACTGATTTTCATGGTGAGGACGAGAGTAAAAGCACAAACGGTGATGCTCTGCACTTGTCCTTGATTTTCCTGATTCTACTGGTAATTGAGTTATGGTATTCTTTACGCTTACTTACTGATTTCCTGTTGTTACTTGATTTATTTGTGTTGCTGAGATTTTATTGTGATATTACTGTGCTTTCATTTATTCCCTTGCCCTTATTGTTTGTGATTGTTGCTTGGGTGAGGAAGAGTGTAAAGCACGAAGGGTGATGTCGTGCATTGTTTTGGTGAGAGAGTGTTAAAGCACGAAGGGTGATGCCGTGCACTTGTCTTGATTTCCTGATTTTTATTGATAACTGGGTTATGGTTTCTCTACACTTCATTGTTAGATTTCGGTTGATACTTGTTGTACCCCGTAGCATGATCCCCCTTCCTATCTTCAACTGAACTGTGGTGATCTTTATATTTAATCGTTGTTCTTCTGTTATTATTCGATGTCCTCGCAGCATGTTTCCCCCTCCCATCCTTAGCTGTACATTTCTGCTTGTATTGTTCCGCTGTATATGATTTAACTGCACAGGTTTATTTTGGTAGTCTGGTCCTAGCCTCGTCACTACTTCGCCGAGGTTAGGCTAGGCACTTACCAGCACATGGGGTCGGTTGTGCTGATACTACACTATGCACTCTATTGTGCAGATCTCAGTGTTATAGATTTCGTACCGTAGTGAGGTTGCTGCTTCTGGTCCATCAGGCAACCTGAGGTAGTCCTGCAGGCGTTCGCATGCCTTGGCGTCTCCTTCTAGCTATTATTCCTGTTTCTTTCTTGTATTTCCAGAGACAATGCTGTATTATTTCTTTCAAACCTTTATCTGTAGTAATCTTAGACAGTCTGTGAAGTGGTGACACCAATCATGGGTAGTGTTGTTATGGAATGGTATTAGCAGTAATATTAAACTTGAAATTAAGTCTTCCGCTTGTTAAATTTTGTTGATTATTAACTGTTGGTTTATAACTGTTAACGGATTTAAAAAATGGAAATAAGGCAAATAATTCAGTTGATTAGCTTGCCTAGCTTTCACTAGTAGGTGCCATCACGACTCCCGAGGCTGGAAAATCCGGGTCGTGACACATCCTCCCAGTTAACGTGGCAGGAAACATACAAGATACTAAATTTCATATCATCGAAGGTGACATGAGGTATAATGCTCTGCTTGGAAGGCCGTGGATCCATAGCACGAGGGCTGTGCCATCGACCCTTCATTAAATGATGAAAATCCCAACAAAGGATGGAGTGAAAACCGTATGTGGAGAGCAGCATGCAGCTAAGAAGATGTTTGCAGTACACTACTTGGCACCGGTATCGACATCATCGGCATCGGAAAGGTCAAAGGACAAACAGGCGGCCAAATAGCAATTACAGCACATACCCTCGGTTGAGCCCGAGGGACAGATGATTGATGAATAGGTGGTCGAGGACGAAGAAGAAGATTTCCTCACTCCCCAAGCCTTCGTTGCCCCCGAGGAATCGGCTGCGACAAAGTCCACGATAGAAGAACTCGAGCAGGCTGTATTGATCGAGCCTCTTCCAGAACGAAAGGTATACCTAGGACGGGGTTAACCCCCGAACTCAGGAAAACGCTCATTCATTTTCTTATCAATAACATTGATTGCTTCACCTGGTCCCACTTAGATATGTCAGGGATCCCACCGGAGATAACTACCCATTGACTAAGTGTCGATCCCAGATTTAAACCGATGAAGCACAAGAGGAGACCTCAGTCCGAGGTAAAGCATGCATTCATCAAAGAAGAGGTAACCAAACTACTCAGGATAGGATCTATTAGGGAGGTAGAATATCTCGAATGGCTAGCTAACATAGTGGTAGTCCCTAAAAAGGAGAATAAACTTAGAATGTGTGTAGACTACAAAGATTTGAACAAAACATGCCCTAAAGATTCTTTCCAATTGCCCAACATCGATCGTTTGATCGATGCTACGGCCGGCCACGAGATCCTTACTTTTCTCGATGCCTACTCCGCGTACAACCAAATTCAAATGAACCCGGAGGACCAGGAAATGACTTCGTTCATCACGAAGTATGGTACGTATTGTTATAATGTAATGCCCTTTGGGCTGAAAAATGCAGGAGGCACATATTAACGCCTAGTTAATAAGATGTTTGAACATCAAATAGGCAAATACATGGAATTTTATATTGATGATATGCTAGTTAAGTCCCTGCGCGTAGAGGACCATTTGACCCATTTGCAGGTGATGTTCGATATCCTAAGGAAGTACAACATGAAGCTCAATCCCGAGAAGTGCGCTTTTGGAGTTGGCGCGGGCAAATTCTTGGGTTTCATGGTGTCGAATAGGGGTATCGAGATCAACCTCGATAAAATCACAGCTATCGAGGAAATCACCGTAGTGAACAATGTGAAAGCCGTACAACGACTGACCAGACGGATATCTGCCCTAGGCTGATTTATCTCGAGGTCATCGGATCAGAGCATCATTTCTTTTCCCTACTCAAGAAGAAGAACCATTTTGCATGGGCTCCGGAGTGCCAACATGCCTTGGAAGAATTGAAACGGTATCTCTCGAGCCCACCCCTGCTCCATTCTCCGAAGGAAAGTGAAACAATCTACTTGTATTTAGCCGTGTCCGAGGTGGCGGTAAGTGGTGTGTTGGTTCGAGAAGAGCAAGGTACGCAATTTCATGTCTATTATGAGAGTCGGACCCTAGGAGATGCTGAAACCAGGTACATATATTTGGAAAAGTTAGCTCTTGCATTAATAAGCGCATCTAGGAAGTTAAAACCATATTTTCAATGCCACCCTATATGTGTATTGACTACGTACCCACTTCGAAGCATCTTACATAAGCCCAAATTATCGGGCGGATTGGCCAAATGGGCCATCGAACATGGAGGGTATGATATCGAATATCAACCTCGAACGACTATCAAGTCTCAAATTTTGGCAGACTTGGTGGCCAATTTCGCGCCTGCCCTCGTACCCAAAGTAGAAAAAGAACTCTTACTATAAACGGGTACGTCATCGGGGGTATGGACCCTCTTCACAGACGGTGCCCCGAACGTAAAAGGATCCGGGCTCGGCATTATTTTGAAACCGCCCACGGGCAGTGTCATTAGGCAATCTATCAAAAATTCTAAATTGACTAACAATGAGGCCGAGTATGAGGCCATGATTGCAGTTCTTGAACTAGCCAAGGGCCTTGGAGCAGAGGTCATCGAGGAAAAGTGTGACTCCCTTTTGGTAGTAAATCAAGTAAACGGAAGATTCGAGGTTTGAGATGATCGAATGTAGAGGTACTTTGACAAACTTGAAGTGACATTGCACCGCTTCAGGAATGAACACTGGACCATGTACCTCGAGAACAGAATAGCGAGGCCGATGCACTAGCAAATTTGGGGTCGTCATTTGAGAAGATGATATCGTCCCGGGGACTGTCGTCCAACTATCAAGTTCGGTGGTTGAAGAAGGCCATGCAAAAATTATTTCAACAAGTTTAACATGGGATTGGAGGAATAAGTACATCGACTACCTGAATTATGGGAAGCTCCCCACGGAGTCAAAAGAGTCAAGGGCACTTCAAGCCAAAGCAGCTCGATTCTCACTCGATGAAAATAGAACATTGTATAAAAGAACCTTTGATGGACCACTGGCAGTGTGCTTGGGACCCGGGGACACCGATTAGGTATTACGAGAAATCCACGAGGGCACTTGTGGGAACCATTCTGGTGCAGACTACATTGTTTGGTAGGTGATCAGAGCAGGGTATTATTCAGATATCATGGAAAATGATACTAAGGAGTTTGTTCGAAGGTGTGATAAATGCCAAAGATTTGCCCCAATGATCCATCAACCCGGTGAACAACTCCATTCGGTCCTATCCCCGTGGCCATTCACGAAATGGGGGATGGACATCGTCGGCCCCCTACCAACGGCGCCAGGTAAAGCTAAATTTATTTTGTTTAGGACTGACTACTTCTCAAAATGGGTGGAAGCACAAGCCTTCGAGAATATAAGAGAAAAAGAAGTCATCGACTTCATATGGGACCACACCATATGTCGGTTCGGGATACCTGCTGAAATAGCATGTGACAATGGGAAGCAGTTCATCGGCAGCAAAGTAACAAAATTCCTCGAGGACCATAAAATCAAAAAGATTCTATCAGTGCCTTACCACCCATGTGCAAATGGTCAGGCTGAGTCCATGAACAAAACCATCATTCGAAAGAAAAGGTTAGATGATGCGAAGGGGAAATGGAGAGAGGTATTGCCCGAGGTGCTATGGGCATATCGAATGACATCAAAGTCCAGCACGGGGGAGACCCCGTTTTCTTTGGTGTACGGGTTCGAAGCATTAATCCCAGTTGAAGTCAAGGAACCTAGCGTCTGGTTTCCGCATGCCACCGAAGACTGAAATCACGAAGCTATGAACACTTCTCTCGAAATACTAGATGAAAAATGTGAGGCCGCAGTAATTCAAATGGCCGCACAAAAACAAAGGATGGAAAGGTATTACAACAGAAGGGCGAACCGTCGGCACTTCAGAGTCGGGGACTTAGTCTTCAGGAAAGTCACTCTCAACACTCAAGACCCAAATGAAGGTAAACTAGGCCCCAATTGAGAAGGACCGTACTGTGTCCTCGGAGTCGTAGCGAAAGGAGCCTACAAACTTAGCACAATGGAAGGCGAGCAACTACCAAACAATTGGAACGTATCATTGCTCAAACGCTATTACTGCGGAGGTATGACCTTCTCCCCTTTTCCATTTGCATTTAAAACTAACTCCTTGCAGATGTTCAATTGAAAACATCGAGGCACCTTTTGGCTCAAAGACCTTGGGGTTTAAAGGATGTGTTGCACTCTTTTTCCCTTAGATCGGGTTTTATCCCAAATGGGTTTTACCGGCAAGGTTTTAAGGAGGCAAAACCTATATGCTACCTAAGGAATATTAAACGAGTATTCAAGGCTTCTTTTTGATCAACCTCAAACACTGGGGGGTCATCACCCTCGGAGGACGCATTCTCGAAGAAAGCAACTCATGCCAAGGAGGGTCTCGATAGGGGAATGTTGTAATGGGCTCATGCCAAGGAGGGCCTCGATAGGGGAATGTTGTAATGGGCCAAACGGTCAAATGAACCGTGTCCATATAGAATAGTCGAGCCCCCAGTGGGAAAATATGTACGCATGTATCAATTATTTGAAAAAACATTCTTATTATATCAAAACACTTTATACCTCAAAGAAGTCTACTGTTTTCATATTTAACGGCTCAAGGGCCAAATTCCCGAATGCACTCGAATACTCGGGAACTGTCATCGATAATCGACTCCTTGAGTCATCAAACATTCGAACTTATAAGACCTCAAAGAGGCACGTTCGAATTTATATGACCTCAAAGTGGCACATTCTAGCTCACAAGACCTCAAAGAGGCATCCCCTCGATATTAAGGCCAAGGCCATCACACTCGGGGACTCAAGGCTACGGCCATATAAACGACTACGGTCATATAAAAGGCTACGACCAAAATAATGCGGCTCGGTGACGTCCGACTTCCGCCATAAAACTAAAAGGCCTTCATATACTTCGAAAAAACCGCTTAAATCAGGCTACCCTCGGGAAAACCAAATTGTAAGGGGCTTAGATATAATCAGCCCTCGAATAATGCGAAGGTTTCAACAACATCCGCCTTCGAAAAAACCTTAAGAGGTATTTGATTAACCTTGCATATCAAATTACAAACGATGTTCCAATTAATCGAACCATTGAAAACCCAAACGGGTACGAAAAACACATGCTAAGGCATACAAAGTTTTCACTAAGTCTTTTAGCCGAAAAGAGGGAAATGTTTTTAGACATTTTAGAGGCCGAATTAGACCTACCCAAAGAACCTAAGGGCCAACCTAAAAGAGCCTAAGGGCAAATATTTAATGAGCTCAAAGGCCGAAGCACACCATGCTTGAGACCTTACCCAGCTCGGACTCAAAATTCTCGAGCTAAAACTTAGCTTGAAGATCCAACCTTAACTGGTATCCTATTATCGATCGCTGATCAAAACACAAAACTTGAGGGTCTACTTTATCCCGAATTTGATTCAACGCTCGGAGGTTATAACATCAAAAATCAAGAAAACTTTGAAGAAAAATTAAAGGCAAACGATCAAGGAAACTCCTTTCCCTCTTTATATATACAAAAAGATATTAAACAGGAGTCCTAAAAAGCAAAAAATTACAAAAAAGATAGAAAAAATTCTACCTACTCCAGAGGGGCATTCCCTCCCGGACTTGTCGCTTCCCCGGGACCAGCCTCTTCCCCGGGGGTAGCTTCTTCGGCAGCCTCCTTCTCTTCATCATCTTCGACGTCATCATCATCGTCGTAGGAAAGGACATATTTGGCATCATCCTTATCTTCCTTAGCTTGCTTTATCTCCTGGGAAAGATCAAAGCCCTTAGCGTGAACCTCTTCGAGGGTCTCTCTCCAAGATCGGAGTCGGGCATAGTCATTGTATCTTTTCTCTCGATCGCAAACCTCCCTAAACTTCATCTGAGCATCTCCAGCATCCTTCAAATAGATGGCCACCGTCCTGTCAGCCTTGGCTTGTATTTTTCTGGTCTCGGCCCTGACTTCCACAGCTTCGGCCTTGGCCTTCGCAAGAGCAGCCTCGAGCTCGGCTATTCTGCCAGCTTAAACCAAGTTGCTCCCTTGAGAATTCCGTAGTTGAACCTCGAGTGCTGATACCTTCGCCAGCGCATCATTTTTAGCCACTACGAGGGTGTCCATCTTCGCCTTCCATTCATTGCACTCGGCTCGGACTTGATCGACCATGCCCCGGAGCTGCCCAATCATGTCTAGCTTTTGCTGCAGCTGAGACATTGAAGTATTAGCCTTCGAAGACGGGAAAGGTAGCCCATATTTTTTTAGAACAAAGCTTACATACTTTTCTAACTCACTCTCGTACTCACGAACTTTGGTCAACTCCGATCGGAGATTCTTCAGTTCTTCCTCCTTTTTGTCAAGGAGAAGCCTAAGGGTTTTCTCCCCATTCGAAGCCCTAAGCAATTCGACTTCACAATGACGCAATTTGGTCTTCAATTTGTCGAAGGCCTACAAAAAATAAAGGAATAATCGATTAGACGAAAGAAGAAAAGTATGGCATTGGAGAAGTTGCAGTGCCACTAAAAACTTACCATTGAACAAAGACGCTGAGCCTCCTCGAGGATTGAGCTCACATCCGCTGGGTCGGCCTCGTCGACCCCAGCAAAGTAACCCTGGAGGGGGTTGTTTTCACTCGGGACTTCGCGTAGCTTGGACGTCTTCAAGATCTAGGTATCCCTAATTGTATCCTCGGAGAAGGCCGGAAACGACAAGGTTTGACCTGCTGTCATGGCCTCCGGGAGTTCACCCAGGCGCTCTGTTAAGGAAGAGGAGCTTTGAAGCTCGTTCCCTTTGGAGTATTTCCAGAAGTCTGAGAAGTGGTTACCACATCAAGAGATGCAGGGCCTCCATCCCCCTTTTCTTTTAAAGTTCCTTCCTCGAGGCTAGGGGCCCCAATCTCAGCAAGCTTGTTAGCCAGATTTCCTTGTTTGAATCACCAGCGTCGAACCCTCCATCTCGCCACCTTCATCATCCATGAACTGGTGGATCGAGTCGACATCCACATTGATAATGACGCTTTTCTTATGCCTTCGAGCGGGCTCTGCTTGGCTTTGAGTGTCCTCGTTCTTCGAGGACCTTTTTCTCTTGTTGCCGTCCTTTGGCTTTGGAGCCGAAGATCCTTCTTCCTCCCGAAAGAGGGCAGCCTCATGTCAAAGAACTCACCAATACCTGCAATAAAGGAATCAGGTCACATAAGGAAAGAGATTCTTATTGAGGTAGAAACATTATGACGCGTACCGTGGTGCTTCGCTTACCACTTGCCATTCAACAAGTCCCACCATTTGCGTTTGTCGTATCTTGAGGTAGCAGCTAGTTTGCGAACCCAGTCCTCTAGGTCGAGGATCGCATTGGGCATCCACGGAACCGCTGCGGAGAGGGGAAATGAGTAATTATGCGAAATTTATCAATATTTATGGAAAAGAACTAAAGTGAACAATTACACTCATGTTCGAAGTTCCATTCCTCGGAGAACGGTAGGAACTCCTTGGGAATAACATCGACGGTCCTCACCTGGATAAATTGGTTCATCCAACCTCGATCCTTGCCTTCGTTGTTACTAGCGAAGAAGGACTTGGTTGATCAGCGTTGGAGTTTGATTAAACCTTAGAAATGTTGAGGTAGATATAATCGGATGAGGTGGCTGAGGGTGAACTTGAGCCCGACCTTTTCGACGAAGAACCTCATCATTATTACAATCCGCCAAAAGAACGGATGAATATGGCCCAGGGTTACTTGAGATCTTCGGCAGAATTCCAACACGAGCGGATCGAGGGGACCCAACGTAAAGGGGTATGTATATACATTAAGGAACCCCTCTACGTAAGTTGTGATGTCCTCCCCACGAGAAGGTATTTACAGAACGACCTTCTTTTCCCATTTATATTTTCTCCTCACAACATCGAGGTGTTGTTCCTCAATTGACCTTATGTATCTCGATGCATGCTCTCGACGGCCGGCAACATCGGGAGGGTTCTCGACTACAAAATTCTTTTTTAAGGAAAATGTGCCTGGTACGATCTCGTGAAGTGCCGACGCCTTACCACCGGCCGGACGGGAAGTAGAAGTGGAGTTTCCTTCTATCAGAGGAATGGACTTGGAAACTTTTGCCATCGGTTCTTTAGAAGAAGAAGGAAGAAATGAATAAACCGGCGAGGTTTTGAGCTGATACAGCAGAGGAACTGGTGGTCAAAAGAAAATATATAGAAGAAAATAAATGGTGTAAGGTGGAAAAGTCCGTAATGAGAAGACAAAACAAGTATATACAGAGGAAGGCGGCAACAGTTAGTTTATATTGATGGCCGACCGGCTCTGATGTGCATTTAATACTTTTGGGGAACAGAACCGACGGGACGCTTCAGTCATTTCAATGCATACGTCATAAGAGTGATGCCACCATAAAGGACGTCGGGAATTCTAATTGTTTCATATCATTTCATTCTAAGAAATACGGGGACTATATGTATACGGTCTAAATCTGATAGCTCGATTTCAATGACTTGGTCATACCCTGAGCTCGAGTTCGGAAGCTCGAAGTAAGAATGAGAGACTTGATCATACCCTAGCCGGGATGTGTGCACCTCGGAGGCAAATCGGAGACCCGCCATAATCTGCCACGAGGAAATTATAATTTCGATGACACTGAAGAAAGAGCGGGAATTCCTCAAGGACACGTGGGTCAGGGTATGAATTATAGGACAAGACTTGTACGAAATTGTACGAGTCTGTACTAGGTTGTTATACAGCTGTATGAATAGAAATTCTTGACCATCATTGGGAGTCTACTAGATTTGGGGTTTTCCCCTCCTATATAAAGGGGACCTGCTTACCGTGACAATGGTAATAACAATTAAATTTGTGGTACTCTAAAAATACGTGATCTATTTTTATGCTAGGTGTGAAGCAGTTGATGCTATGTGTGTGAAGTTTAAGGACGAAACGCGAGCTAAAGCAGAGTAATAATCGAATCGATAAGTCAGCCGTTCAGGGCCTCGAGCTAGTTGATTTGGGGCCTCGAGGTCGATTCCCGAGCTCGGGCTCGAGCTATTAGGGGCAGTCGGGGAAGGGTTAACAGTCGTAAAATAATTAAAGGAGGCTCTTTATGGCTAATGATAAGCAATAAATGAAGAACAAGTGTGAAGATAGTAAATAGGAACAAAAATATCGAGAGAGTGAGTTAGAGATAAAAGAGAGAGAGAGAGAGTTATCACATATTTCTTGTAGAATAGTTGGAGCAATATCAGTTGTCTATTAAATAGTAAAAATCCTCTTTATATTGAGGGGGGGGGGGAATCTTATACGGTACGACATACATTAATTGTAAGGATATGGAGATGGGACGGCTAGATGTGACACCCTGATCTGGGTTCAGAGTAGGCCGGCTGGACTTCGTCAGACTTAGCTGTGTGTCTTGAGAACTCTCCATTTTTACTCTAGCCTCGGCCACTATTCTCTTCAGGCCGAGTGTCGACGAGCTCCGAGGAAGGAGACTCGAGCGCATCTTTGCAGCCTCGGGGCTTCGAGGTAGTCTTCTGAAACGCCTGAATGACGGGAAATCGCACCCTCCGATTCTGCCGTATACAGATAGTCTCTGCGTTTCCTAGAACGAAGCGATAGGAAATGATTTTGATGCCCAACTCTTCGGGTTCGCCATGACGATGTCATACTGGTGACACAACCTATGACGTGAGCCTTCATGATAACGGGGACGTCCCATGGACTTGTCTTTTCGGTGCCACTCAATGCACTGTCGATTCGTGTTCTTCAAAGTGATAGTACTGCCGTTGATTCATTTTTCAAGAACGCGTTGATTGCGCCTGTCGATCCGTCTTTCAAAAGGCATTGATGGCCGTGTGATCTCCCCTATAAATGGGGGCATTCTGGCACTATCTCTTCATCTAAGTTCCCTTCTCCGTTCGTACATCACTTTCTTCTCACCATCTTTCTTTATCGTTAACCACCATGTTTGGGGTTCACGGCCTTAAGGTTGTATGGCATTATTCTTATCAACTATGTGGGGGCCTCCCGCCTGAGCTTCCCTTTGTCGAGAGGGATCACTCCTTTTTGTCGTTGCTGCTGTTGTTGTTACGATCCCTACTACTGTCGTTATTGGATCGAGGCGATGAGACAATGGTGGCCAGCTTCTTCCAATCTGGAGAGGTGTTTGGACTCTATACCGCTGCTCTGGAGAGCGTTTGGACTATACACCGCTGCTCACTCTCCTACCCTAGGCTGGTGTGGCACTTCATTCCTTGGGTTTTTTACCAAGGGATAAAATGGCACAATCGGCCGTCGAGACTGGGGCCCGCCGAATCTTCAACCTTTGGCTTCGGCGGGCAATGTCTCTTTTTTCTGCTTCTTTTGTGTCCTCCCTTTTTCCTCTTCTTCATCTTCTCTCTTGGAGATATTATTCCGAGGGATCGAGCTGGGAACCTAGAGGAGGTGGCGGTCGAAGGTATCGCTTTCGAGGATGCAAGTTCGATGAGGCAGTGCTTCGGGGATGCTGCTACCGTAGATGGACCCTCGAGGGTAGACTAGGTTTTAGGCTTTTACTTCATGTATTCCCTTTTGCCTATTTTTTTCTGTGTAGGGGCCCTTTGTAGGCTTTTGTAATCATAGGTAAGGACCCCTCGAGGGCCGCTGTAAGCAAATGTTTATAAATACAAAGATATTTCCTTGACTTCCACCTTTGATTCTTGCCATATTTTTTTATTTTTGTGGGGACTCTGCATGTATGCCTCTACTGATGTTTGTTAATATCTAATTTGGGTGCGAGTATTTTTCTCCGTCTTTGGTCGATAGAAATGGTTCCTCTCTGAGCCCACCATCGCTCCTCGGAACAAGCCCGAACTGGTCCGATTGACTCGGGCCATCGAGACTATCGAGTCACATAAAAATAGTGCCTCGAGCCTTAGAATTCTTTGAGAGCGGTCTCCGAGTGAGGGTTATCTTTATGCATCTGAAAACTTTCTTTGAGCTGGCGTAGATAACCTTTTAAGGCATTGTAGATAGGTCCTAGATTAGGGGTTACCCAGATTTAGGCGGTGTCCTGCGGTCGAGCCTTTATGGGCGGGGCTCGAAGTGCTCGTTCTTCTTGTTGAGGGGAACCTTTGAGATCGGATACCATCATGAACTCTGTAATGGTGCTGAAGGCTTCGTGGAGCCTAACTTCCTGCTGCTGGAGGTCCTCGAGGCCGGGTACCACCTCGGGACTGGAGATGATGCCATTGGCTTCTTTAAGCCTAACTTCTTGTTGATGGAGGTCCCCGAAGTCGGGTACAACCTCGGGACTGCAGATGATGCCATTGGATTCTTTCAGCCTAACTTCTTTTGATGGGGATCCTCGAGGTCGTGTACCACCTCGGGACTTGCGTCGAAGTAATTGTCCTTTCGGGGCCTAACTTGGGTAGGAGGACCGTTCTTGTTTCCCCACATATATATAGGGTTGCTTCCGTTCTTTTAGGGGTCTCCTCGATTTAGATAGTTATCTCCCCGTTTCGGTGTTGAGCCCCTGCTTACGTTGGCGCTAAAGTATTTGTGCAGGTTCCTGGTTTAGTTTTTCTAGTCTGGCCGTAGCCATGATCGTTACCTTGGGGCCTGTTCGGCAGAGAGGGGAGAGTCCCGCTCCCGATGCTCGGGATTAATGAGATCTTCTTTGAAAACTATTTCTTCGATAGGAGAGGGGCGCCTTGGGTTAGTGAGGAGAGACTGCAGATGGGGGAGAGAGTGGTGTTACAGACTCTTTCCCCGGGTGAGGGCATCTCGGATCATGTTGATGGATTCCTGAACGTGTTTACGTATCCTTTCACACTAGGACCTCTCGACATGGTTGTGCTCGACTTCTGTGTGAAGTATCGGGCTACCTTGGCGCAGATACACCCATCGTTTTGGCGAATAGTGTTGATGACGAGGTTATTTGCGGAGAAGGCGGGGCTTGAATTCACGCTCAGCCAACTCGTCAAGCTGTACCGGCCCTTTCACCACCGAGGTCTGCTAACCTTGCGGTGTCGTTCGTCCGCGCCCTTTGTTATTGATGATAAGGAAGATGGAGATCGGGAGTGGATTAGTCGGTTTTTCCGGGTCCGAACGGCTGACGTTATCCCCGTGGAACTTATGCCATTCCCCGAAGAATTGAACTATATTCGTGAGTGGAGCGTCTCGTGCTTTCTCAAATTTGCTCATGGTGAAATCTGGTTTCGTAACCTTGTTTCCTCCTTTTCTGCAGCAACTTCATGGGCACCGGGCGACGTTCCCGATCTGCCTGGTTGGGTCTGGGAGCTGGCGATCCACTCGACTTGTGACGAGAGCAGGTGGCGAGCTGTGTCCCGGGGTAGATGGGAAGCAAAATATCACGGTGCGTGTTTGTGTTACCTTTTCCTTTCGTTGTTTGTTGGGAGAGACATTTTTCCCTTTTCGCGTATTAACCTTGCTGTCGTAGGTATCGGAGAGCCTTTAGAGGCGAAGCCGTGCACCTTAGGAGAGGGGGAGGGGTTGCAAGTTCCCGGGATAAAGGATGATAAGAATAAGCGGGACATGCCCTTGCAGGCGATGGCGCTCAGAGCAAGGCGAAATGGAGCCCCGTCATCGAGATGGAAACATCGTCTGAGCCTGCCACGCCCGAAGTTTTTGGCTCTGGAAAGGTTGTTGATACCCAATTTTTCCCTATGTATTTTTATGCACAAATATTTTCAAAATAACATGTACACGCATACATAAGCATGCCCAAGTGTTTTGGTATTTTTCCTAATTTTTAAATATTTTTAAAATCAATTTGTTGTCAATTTTAGCAATACAAAATCAGTAATTATTCCCAAAACTATCAATTTTGGTGAATAATTTATTTTATTCTCATATTTATACGAAAATATAGTTACGGTAGTTTTTGTATATTTTTACAAATTTATTTGGTATTTAAAAGGTTAAATTGCATACAATTGCAATTTTAGCCTATTCTAAGATTAATAGCATTTTTTATTATAAAATTGGTCCCGGTATTTTTAAATTAATATTTACATATTATTAATTAGTTCAGTACTTTTAATTTGCCTTTAAAATCATTTTCACTATTTTTACAATATAAAAAGGAAAAATTGGCCATTTAACATTTAGCCTCCCCTTATTTCAATTACAGCCTCGTTTGCCTTGAAACTTAAATTGACCCAACTCTACCCCTATTTGGACCAGCCCAATTTCATTTCAACCTGGTCCCCCGACCCAATTTAAAATCTGCCCGTTTCCTATCTTTGATCCAAGCCGTTGATCATTTTGATCAACGGCCATAAATCCCCCTTACCATTTTTAACCCCAATGACCTGCCCTAATCCCTCATTCTCACCTGGCCCACATCCTTTGAATCCCAAACTCTCTCAAACTCTCTCCAAAACTCTTCGAAACTCTAGCCTCCTCCTACCTTATTTCACCGTGTTTTCACCAGAATCCATGGCTTCTCAGGCCATGGACGGTCCGTACTCACCCCTCTCCACCATTGGACCTTGGGTGTTTGAGGTTTTGAAGGCAGACCTCGACGATTCTCTTTGAGATCCTCTCAAATCTTTGGTTCTATGGCTTCTCCGGCCTTTGCTCCGGCATATGCAAGCCTCAAGAGCCCGGTTCCAAACCTCTTCGACTCAAGATCTGATTTTTTCCAAGCCTTTGTCATTTCTAGGGTTTCTCCGAAACCCTAAGCTATTGCAAGTTTTTCTCTGTTTATTTTCTTAGATCTAAGGTACGATTGTGTTCTACTGGACTTCTAAATTGTTTTTCCCCAAACTTTTCTTTCAGAATTGTTTTCTTCGATTTAGGGTTTCTGAAAGGGTTTTCAAAACATCTTTCTGATTCTTTCTGTTCTTTCCTTCATGTGTGTTTGTCTATATTATGCTCGTATGTTATTTTTACTACGCGTGTGTTGTTCTTCTGCTTCTTCTTTTTCTACTATACATGTTACTCCTGTGCTCACATGCTATTCCTTGTTATGTTTTCCTTACTCTTCTACTATATGCGTTTACTGTTGAGTTCTTGGATTTTGTTTGCTTTACTGGACTCTGTTTGTGTCCTTGATAAGCATGTTTCATCTACTGTTGCATAAGTTTACACCACCTCTCTTTTCTTCTAAACTTGCTTGAGTTCCGACTTTTCTAGAAACATGCTCTTTTATGCTCTTAAATCAGCTTTCTTTCTTTGTTGTTTCAAACCTGCCATCATATCTGTTTTGTTTCTCATAAGGCTCTGAAATAGACGTTTGAGTCTGTTTCAATGGGTTGCCTTCTCATCTCTATGTCTAATTCGATTTGAAACCCTAGGATTTGGGGGTTTCTTTGGCAAATTTGATTAGGGTTCTGCTTTGGAACCCCGGACTATCAGACTCACCCTAAGTATTATGAACTGAATATGAAACTCTTTGCTTGTGATTCTAATCCTTTATATGCCCGTCTTTTCTAATTAACATGACAACCCTTTCTTGTTTGATATCTATGTACTTTATATATGAGGATTTCTTCTTGCAAAAGTGTTTTTCTAACTATTGATTGATTCAGAATTTCTTTTAATAAGGTCAGATTGATTGCTATTGATTTTCTCTAATTGAACCCTCTTTACTTTTTTCCTGGCTTGGTTCATTCGAACAAAGCCGGTGATTTTGATTTCACTGGCTGTCTGATTGATTCTCTTTCCTTATTTTTTACAAACCGTGTACCACTGAACTTTGCCTTAAATAACTCCTGTGTACTTACCCTTCTTGTGTTACTTTGGAAAAGATTTCAATCAAATTTCTTTCCTTAATTATCTTCTACCCGTTTGAAATCAGAACCCCTTAACTGAAGGGAGATTCTTTGTGATTGATTGCAAACTATTTTCTTACTTTTTCTTACTTGTTTTCTGCACTATAAAAAGGGGCACGACTCTTCTGCACTGACACAACCTTGAACCCTCGGTTGAACACTTACAAACCAATTCACATTACGAATTGCATACTCTCACACACATACTTTCAGTCACAATACTCTTTCAAACTCTCTACTCCCTGCTGAGACATTTGTACTGCTTTGCTTGCAACTTGGCTTTTCAAGGCTGCTGTTTACACTTATTTGTTTCCCCTGAAACTGGTATGTCTCAATTTTGATTTCAGCACTTTCCCTACGTGTTTACTTTACAGTTGCTCTATTCCTGTCTACCTTGCTGCTCATGTTTTGTATATTACTTCCTTTTATGTTTACTGCTTGTTCTAAATCCCCCATACCCCCATTTCCTTTTGTGTGCTGAGTTAAAGTTCATGGCCTAGCAGTATCCAAATTACTGCCCAGGTGTGAACATGACCTTCAATTGGTCCTAACTCCCAAATTCAAGCTGACAGGCTGGTCAGGGGTGTGCCAGCATCCTAATTGCTGGGCATGACCACTAGTTTGTCATGGCTTTCCCTAATTCCCCCTCTATTGCACTTACACTTATTCTTAGACTCTAAGTTCTGCCGCCCTCCTATGAGCTTTGCCTTGGGGACCTTGAGTTCCCTCTAAGCTTGGACATTTGAGGGCTGGCCCTTCCACACTGCTCTATAATCTGATCCTGCAAATGTAATTGGGTGTAGGCACTGCCTGGAGTTCATGAAACTCCTTGGAACTTTGACACACCCAAAGGATGAGAAAGGCTTTCGAAATCTGATCTTTGGAAGTTGGTTTATTTCATGTTTCAGACGAGGAGTCTGAATTAGGCTCTCCCTGGTTGGAACTTTAATTTCTGATGTAATATTTATTTTTCTTGATTCATTCGGGTTGTAATAATTTGTAATAAGTTATGGGGTGTATAGTGAAAAGGGGAGGGTCACTCATGTTATACATGTGGGTAGACATCATGCTTTAGGTATTTATTTCTGCAATCACAGCCCGTTTTTCGCTTATGCATCTACATATAGAAATCCTGCCTATAAGTTAATGCATCTGCATGTAGAAATCCTGCCTATAAGTTTATGCATCTGCATATAGAAATCCTGCCTATAATATTTTTTCATTACTGCATTAGAAATCCTGCCTATAAGTTGTTTCATTACTGCATTAGAAATCCTGCCTATAAGTTGTTTCATTACTGCATTAAAAATCCTGCCTATACGTTATGCATTTCATTAGAAATCATGTCTATAAGTTTCTGCACTTCTTCATATAGAAATCATGATTGTAAGTTTTCTGCACTTCTGCATATACACATGTCATTAGGCAAACAATCCATAGGTTTAGGGATAATCAATTGCATCCTAGATACCATGCTCATAGGATTCCTGCACTTACATAACCGTTTTAAAATCAGTAACGCTTAGAATTCATGCTTATAGGAGCAATCGTTTAAATCTGATTCATCCGCAAGTCTAAAATTAGTAATAGTGTTGTTAATATCCGCAGATTTGGTTTATTTCTAAAGTCAGTAATCTTCTTTAAAATCAGTATGTTTGACCTTGTTAGATATCATGCCTATAGGTTTCACCTAGGCAAACCATTAGGTAATCAATTAATTATACCAGTCTTTAATAATTACAACCAGCAGGCAGGACTAATTCGGACTTCTTATCTGAAAAGATGTAATAAATCAGCCACCCCCTTTACGTAGGTTTAATTAAAGACCTAACCAGTACTTGTAAGACATGCTAACCAATTTCTGCTTTGAATGAGGAGGTCTATTTGAGCCTTAACTGCTATGTGTTTTCCCCTTTACTACTCCTATGTGTTTTGTTTGTCGCACTAGATTTTGTCCTTTTAAACTTCAAAAACTAATATCCCTTCCCTCTAGGATTAGTAGTCTCAACTGCTTCTGAGACTGATATGATTGGGGTGGGTAGTAGCATGCAATAAGTAACGAGACCATTCCGCGTTTTAGTACCTTATCGGGGTGGGTAAGGGTAAACATGGATATGATTATCACGCGATAACACCACGTGTATAATTGGATACCGGGTGTTGCATGGTTGATCCATGTTATTTATAAGCCTAGGACCCCCCCTCCCTCTTTATGTGTTTACTTCTTTCTTTCAGGATTTTTAGAACTATCAGTTTTTAGTTCTTTAAAACCTCGTCCTTTGCTTTAATCATTTAAAATCTCTTCAAATTTCCAGTACCGTTTTTCTCTCCCAAATTTCCGCCCCATTTCATCCCTTTGTTTGATTACTTGTATCAATTATTTGACCCCCATTTTTCTGCACATGTATATTCTTTAAATAAATTATGAAATCGCCTAGTCCCAAATTTCAGCTCGTTTATTTAACTTTTATTCTTCCCCTACTTGCAATCGTTATGTGGGAATTGTCTTGTATTTTTATTCGTTGTTTATATTTAAAGTCAAAACTATAGCATGGCCGTGAACCACACTAGTGGATCTTGGGGGGTGCCTAATACCTTCTCCCCGAGATAATTTCAAGCCCTTACCCATTCTCTGGTTCTTCTTCTTTTTATTTCTTTCTCAGTGTCCTAATGCACTGAATTATTAGGTGGCGACTCTTCTAAATCTCAAACCCAATTCCCAAAAGGAAAAGAGTTGTCCGCTCAAATGTCGTAAACCCCGATTTCGCGAGAAAAAGGGGGCATCGACAGCATGGCGACTCTGCTGGGGATTTCTTTAGGCTTTTACCATTTCATGTTGCTTGTGACTTTACTGCTTCTTTATTGCCTTTATGTAATGTCTTTATGTCTTTTCTATTACGAAACTGACTTGCTTCTTTGTTTCTTTTCTTTAATGCTTTCTTTTACCGCTTTCCCTCAATACTGTTGTAATTACGAGCTATTATTGTAATCATTACCTTATGAACGTGCAAATACGTGACAACTTGTTTCATTCTTGTAATTGCATATTCAACATCATATTCCACTCGTGCCAAACAAAATCCCATAGCAACGCTTATAATGAGTGGTTGCGCTCTTCCGATATTATCACCCCCTAAATCCGGCAAAGGCATATTTGCGGAAAACCAGTCGATCAACGGTGTAGTCGACGGTTCCGCGCCTTTCCCTCTTGAGTTGTTCGCTCAAGGGTACCAGTCTAATACCACATAGAAACCTTACTCCGTTTAATTGTACATGCATCATGGTCAAACCTAGCCGAGTTAGTTATGTTGTCCGCATAATGACTCTTTAAGATAGCCTTGTCCAAAGTCCACTGGTTTCTTTGAAACCCAAACGGACCTTACAATGTTCTGTGCATTGATTTGGAGAACTAAATGCTTCTTATGCTAATTATTGATGTTAAATAGTCGAGTCTGGTGGGGGAAAAGGGCCTAACCTTTTGTTTTGCAGAAAATGAGGCACGAAGTCCCCAGATTCGGCATGGTTACCCACATTCACCCCAAATTGCTAAGCTGGTGGAAGGATATTCATTCCAGCGATCAGACTCTTGTCCGGAAGTACCTGGAAAACCTACGTTCTCTCCTAGAAATTCAACCTGACAACAAAATCATAGAAGCTGCCACTCTATTCTAGGATTGTGATAGGTCGGTATTCCGCTTCGGAGACATTGAAATGACACCTTTGCTGGAGGAAATAGAAGTTGTTCGATGGAGCTAAAGATAGCGAGTCTGGGGAAGGTCCTTCTGGGACCAAGTAGTTAGGAGTCTTTTCTTTGCTTTAAATGTAATAAGGCTAATGGCCATTAGTGACATTTTATTTTCTGCTATTTTAGTGTCGTTTTGGGCATTTATCATTATAAGTTCTCCAAATCAACTTGTCGCTAGGCCTACCTCGGGCACAACGAGGCTCCCAAGTTAGGACACAATTTATATTCTTGCACTATGTGTTTAAATACTGCAATGTTTTCTTCTCACGATCCCTTCTAACTTGTTACCTTTTGTTTTTACTTTTGCTTATTCCCCTCCCCAAAGGTTAGTTCGTGCACTTTGGCATCGTCATCATATTCCACAAGATCCAAGGGTCCTCCTCCTCCTCCTCCTCCGAGTCCTATCAGAAACAAGAACAAAGGAAAGATGGAAGATTTGAGCAACATTAGAAAGGAGAGCTCAGTTGAAAGGGTAGAGACTTCTCAGGGTATTCAGGTTTCCAAGGAAAGTGCCTCCCAGCTCGAACAGAAGTTATTAAAATTTCAAGAAGAATTGGACCAAGTTCGGAACTTGGCAAGCTTGTCATTTTCCCTCACTACCCCAGATATCAGCTTCCCAACACTCAAAATCCCATACCTCCTCAAAACATCCCGAAGCCACAAAACCAACCCACTCCCTATCACCACTGCAACACATGCCACACTTGAAGCAACACCCCACTGCTCATCCCTAAACCACTAAACTCCACAAATGATCAACACCATAACACCCCCATCTATGTGGAAACCATACCACACCCCATTCAGCCCGCTCAAGCGCACCTGAGTCTGATGACAAAGACTCTCTTATCAAGAATCTGGCCGCAGAACTCAGGAAGCTGACTAGCCGAGTTCAGGGTGTTGAAGAAAGCAAGGGGATCGAGGGGCTGAATTATGAAGACCTTTGCATTCAACCAGATGTCGAACTGCCTGAGGGGTACAAACCTCCCAAGTTTGAAATGTTCGATGGCACCGGGGATCCCAGAGTTCACTTGAGGACATACTGCAACAAGTTGGTCGGAGTAGGAAAGGATGAAAAGGTTTGCATGAAGCTCTTTATGAGAAGTCCGAAAGGGGATGCGCTGTCTTGGTACATTAGCCAAGACCCGAAGAAGTGGTCAAACTGGGTAAGTATGGCATCCGATTTCATCCAGAACTTGAAAAAGAAACCCACGGAGACATTCCGCGAGTATGCTACTCGTTGCAGTTCAGAAGCTGCTAAGGTCAGGCCGACTTTAGAAGAAGAACAAATGAACAGGTTTTTCGTCCGGGCTCAAGACCCACAGTGCTACGAAAGGTTGTTGCAGATTGAAGGCCAAAAATTTTCCGACATCATCAAGCTAGGGGAAAGGATCGAAGAAGGTATTAAAAGTGGTATGGTCACTAACATTGAAGCATTACAGGCTACCAACAAGGCTCTACAGTCTAGTGGCACGTCCAAGAAAAGGGATGTGAGTGCCATGATGGTTGCACAGAGAACAAAATCCCCAATTAATTACCAAACCTACGCAATACCCCCTCTTACATATCAACCTACCTCAAATTACCCCGCACCTTCCTACCAAGCTCCACCACCTACCTATCAATCACCTCCACCTCCCACATACCAATCCCAACCCGCACAAGTCTACCAAGCCTACAACACTCAACCATCCCACTATCAATCACCTCCTACTCGCCAAAACTTTCCTAGATCCCGACCAAATTTTGACCGCAGACCTCCCAAATAATACATCGCCATTGCCGAGCCAATCGACCAGCTGTACAAAAGACTCAAAGCCGCTGGTTATGTCACCCCTGTCCCTGCCATAACTCCTGAAAACCCTTCTCAGTGGATTAATCCAAATAAAACCTGTGCATTCCATTCTGGAATGAAGGGACATACTATTGATGAGTGCCGCTCACTGAAGGACAAGATCCAGGCTTTAATTAACAACAAAATTATCGTGGCAAAGGAACCTACTCCTAGTCCGCAGCAACCCTCTACCAGACCACAAGGGTGGAAGTGTTCATATGATTGAAATAGAAGATGATTGGGATCCCAAAGGATCAATCGGTTTGATCACGGAAGGTGGCGATCCAAAGAAACCAACGGTCACTCTTAACCCGATTGTAGTCCAAATTCAGCCTTCCGAAGATGCTGAGGTGAACATGTCCATACCGCTTGAGTTTGAAGCACCAGCCTCCGCAAAGACGCCAACACCAATCGAGGTCGAGTTTGGGTCCCCAAATGGGCCTGAGCCCTTTGAAGTTGCGGTATTACCTTCCAAGGCAAGGGTGCCTATTCTAGTAGCAATGACAGCCATAACACCATTCCACACAAAAGCTATACCATGGGACTACACAGCTGAGGCAAGAAGGAAAGGAAAAGCCAAGTTCGGAGAAATAGTTGCAGCGCAGGGTATGACAATAATCGGCAGGGTTTATACCCCAGAACACTTAGCTGAGTCGAGTAAGCAGACCTCTGGCCGATAAGCCATCATTGAAACTGGACCCGGTGATCTCTAGAGAAAGATACAAGACAAGGAATACTCGGTCATTGACCATCTGAACAGAACACCGGCACAAATTTCTATCTTGGCTTTATTACAAAGTTCTGATGCACACAAGAATGCCTTGTTGAAGGTATTGAGTGAGGCGTATGTACCAAGCAACATCACTGGAGGAGAAATGGCAAACATGGTGGGCCAAGTGTTGGAGAGTCATAAAATCACCTTTCACGAGGATGAGCTTCCACCGGAAGGATTGAGTCATAACAAGGCATTGCACATCACTGTGCAGTGCGAAGATTATTTTATCACCCGGATCCTGGTCGATGGGGGGTCCACTCTCAATATTTGTCTTCTGGTAACACTCAGAACATTGGGAAAAGCGCTGCATAAAATCAAGGATGGGGCCATCAACGTCAAAGCTTTCGACGGATCTAAAAGGTCCGCGATTGGGGAAATTAGCCTCCGTTTGAAAATGGGGCCCACTTAGTTCGATGTTGATTTTCAAGTGATAGATGTGTGGACGGCTTACAATCTGCTGTTGGGACGACCATGGATTCATGCCGCTAGGGCCGTGGCATCAATACTACATCAGGCAGTGAAATTTGAACGGAATCACCAGGAGGTGATCATTCATGGTGATGGTAGCAACCCCATATATAGCCGCCAGACCATTCCAGCAATTGAAGGAAGAAGAAGATTAGGTGGGGAAACTTACCACCACATCGAGCGGTCAACGCAATCGACATAGACAAATGGTGGAACAATAAAATTAAAAGCATACCGAATTGGAGCGGATATGAACCTGGCAAAGGACTTGGAAAAAACCTCCAAGGAATCGCTAAGCCTATCAACCTCAAGAAGCATGGTACCACCTTCGGGTTGGGGTATGAGTATAGCTGGGAAGAATTCAAGGACTGGTCGCCACCATGGCGCGGCCCTTACTATCCATTGGAGCAACCGATACCCCGTCTAGAGCAGACTATTCAACCAGCCGAGATTATCTATGGGTTAGAAGAAGAGGAAGCATTAGCATAAATTTAGCATTTTTCATAGAATTTCACATTTAAGCTTTCCGGCTACGCGGCCGGACTGCACACGCAAATCGAGGCGACTCTAAACGAGGTTTTCAAGGCCTCGGAAGCACAGAATTCATTTAAAACAGGTGATGACCCTTTGGGTCGTCACATTCTCCACCTCTAAAACAACCGTTCGTCCTCGAACGGACAGAAGAAAGAAGTACCTGAGTCGGGGAAAAGATGAGGATAACGACTCCGCATATCGGACTCGGACTCCCAGGTCGATGCCTCAGGAGGGTGACCTCTCCACTGAACACGAACAGAGGGAAACTCTTGGATCTCAACTGACGAACCTGCCGGTCTAGAATAGCTACCGGCTGCTCCTCATAAGATAANAGTCATAACAAGGCATTGCACATCACTGTGCAGTGCGAAGATTATTTTATCACCCGGATCCTGGTCGATGGGGGGTCCGTCTCAACATTTGTCCTCTGGTAACACTCAGAACATTGGGAAAAGGGCTGCATGAAATCAAGGATGGGGCCATCAACGTCAAAGCTTTCGACGGATCTAAAAGGTCCGCGATTGGGGAAATTAGCCTCCGTTTGAAAATGGGGCCCACTTGGTTCGATGTTGACTTTCAAGTGATAGACGTGCCGGCTTCTTACAATCTGATGTTGGGACGACCATGGATTCATGCCGCCGGGGCCGTGGCATCAACACTACATCAGGTAGTGAAATTTGAATGGAATCACCAAGAGGTGATCATTCATGGTAACGGTAGCAACCCAATATATAGCCGCCAGACCATTCCAGCAATTGAAGGAAGAAGAAGATTAGGTGGGGAAACTTACCACCACATCGAGCGAGTCAACGCAATCGACATAGACAAATGGTGGAACAATAAAATTAAAAGCATACCGAATTGGAGCGGATATGAACCTGGCAAAGGACTTGGCAAAAACCTCCAAGGAATCGCTAAGCCTATCAAGCTCAAGAAGCATGGTACCACCTTCGGGTTGGGGTATGAGTATAGCTGGGAAGAATTCAAGGACTGGTCGCCACCATGGCGCGGCCCTTACTATCCATTGGAGCAACCGATACCCCGTCTAGAGCAGACTATTCAACCAGCCGAGATTATCTATGGGTTAGAAGAAGAGGAAGCATTAGCAGCGATAAGGAACTTGTTCATGGAAGATGATGATATGGACTGTTGTGTCATTTTTGAGGAGGAGGGGGAGGAAGGCCCTTCCATACAGGCTGTGAGCAGAGGATCACACCTCAGCAACTGGACCATCAGAACCATCGGAGTCCGATGTGCCTCGGGGTAGCAAGGTTGAACAAAGCATTACGCACTATTTTGCTTTATTAAAGTTTATTTTCTTTTCGCATTTTTCTTTTTTCGCAAGAAAGAGCTCCAATGTTCAAAAAACTTATGGAATTTAATAAAGTATTTCAATTTTCTTACAAATCTCTCTCTTATTATTTTCCCTCATTACATTACTCAAACAACATTACTATTACTTATCTTGATGAACCAACAACTGTGACATACAATGAGACAACACGAAAAACAGACACAGATTCAGAGGAAGATGATATACTGGAAGAAGTCTTTAAAGAAGTTGAGAATTTTGAGAATAGGCCTAAGTCCAACCTGGACGGGACGGAGATCGTCAATCTAGGAGAAGCAGAAAACATCAAAGAAACACGAGTCAGCATTCATTTGTCACCGTCTGAGAAGGAAAAGTATACAAAATTTCTAAAGGAATATGAGTACATATTCGTATGGTCATATGACGACATGACTGGTCTAAGCACGTCCATTGTGGCTCACAAATTACTGACTGATTCGGCCTGTCCGCCAGTGAAACAGAAGCTCAGAAAGTTCAAGCCAGACATGAGTTTGAAAATCAAGGAAGAAGTCACTAAGCAGGTCAAAGCTAAGGTCCTCCAGGTAGTAGAGTATCCGACATGGTTAGCCAATATTGTGCCAGTACCGAAGAAGTATGGGAAGGTCAGAATATGCGTCGACTACCGGGATCTCAACCGGGCCAGTCCAAAAGACGACTTTCCCTTGCCAAATATACACATCTTGATTGACAACTACGCCAAGCATGAGGTGCAGACATTCATTGATTGTTTTTTCGGGTACCATCAGATATGGATGGATGAAGGGGATGCTGAGAAAACGGCTTTCATTATGCCAGGGGGATGTGTTGTTACAAAATGATGCCGTTTGGGTTAAAAAATGCAGGGGCCACCTACATGACGGCCATGACAACAATTTTCCATGACATGATACACAAGAGATCGAAGTGTATGTAGACGACGTCATCATCAAATCCAAGAAAAGCCACTAATCACATGGGAGATTTGAGGAAATTCTTCAATAGACTGAGAAGGTACAACCTGAAGCTGAATCCCGCGAACTGTGCATTTGGGGTTCCTGCCGGAAAACTACTTGGGTTCATTGTGAGCCGCCGAGGGATAGAATTGGATCCATCAAAGGTCAAGAATTGCCGCCGCCGAAGAGCAAGAAGGAGGTTATGAGTTTCTTGGGGAGACTTAACTACATCAGCCGGTTCATAGCTCAGTCCACTGTAATTTGTAAGCCGATCTTTAAGATGTTGAAGAAGGACGCCGCTACCAAATGGACTGACGACTACCAGAAAGCCTTCAATAGAATCAAAGAGTACCTGTCAACACTGCCAGTTCTGGTTTCGCCCGAACCAGGTAGACCCCTGCTAATCTACCTTACAGTATTGGATGGAGCGTTTGGTTGTGTTCTAGGGTAGCATAATGAAACGGGGAGAAAAGAGCAGGCCATTTATTATCTCGACAAGAAGTTTACCCCATACGAGGCCCGGTATTCCTTACTAGAGCGCACCTATTGTGCTCTGACATGGGTAGCTCAGAAGTTGAGGCATTATTTCTGTGTTTACACCATGTATCTCATATCCAGAATGGACCCATTGAAGTATATCTTTCAGAAGCCCATGCTCACCGGCAAGCTAGCCAAGTGGCAGATCCTGCTGAGTGAATTTGATATTGTCTACGTGACTCAGAAAGCAATCAAAGAACAGGCCCTAGCGGATCACCTCGCTGAAAACCCTATGGATGGAGAATACGAGCCTCTAAAGACGTATTTTCCTGATGAGGAGGTATACTTCATAGGTGAGGACATTGCAGAATCCTATGACGGTTGGAGGATGTTTTTCGATGGAGCAACAAATTTCAAGGGAGTTGGCATAGGAGCAGTCCTAGTATCAGAAACCGGCCAGCATTATCCGGTATCCGCCAAGCTCGGGTTCCCATGCACCAACAATATGGCCAAGTACGAAGCTTGCATCTTGGGGCTCAAGGTGGCCATTGACGTGAAAGTCCAAGAGTTGCTAGTGATCGGAGATTCGGATTTGCTTATACATCAGGTTCGAGAAGAATGGGCAACCAAGATACTCCCGTATTTGCATCATGTACAGGAGTTTAGAAAGAGGTTCATAAAGACAGAGTTTCAACATCATAGACCCTATTCCAGTAAAGATTCATGATCAGCCAGCTTACTGTGCTCATGTCGAGGAAGAAGCAGACGGAAAGCCTTGGTTTCACGACATCAAGGAATTTTTGGCCAAAGGAAAATATCCAGAGCTTGCAAATGCTATTTACAAGCGCACTCTGCGAAGATTATCCAACAATTTCTTCCACAGCGGAGGAATCCTTTATAGGAGAACTCCTGATTTGGGATTGCTAAGGTATGTTGACTCAAAGGAAGCATCCAAACTGCTAGAGGAAATTCATGTTGGGACCTGTGGTCCACATATGAACGGTTTCGTCTTCGCAAAGAAGATACTCCAGGCAGGTTTTTTTTTGGATGACTATGGAAACGGACTGCATCCAATATGTTCGAAAGTGCTACCGCTGTCAGATCCATGCAGACATGATAAAAGTGCCTCCAAATGAGCTTAATGCAACAAGCTCGCCATGGTCGTTCGCCGCATGGGGAATGGATGTTATCGGACCAATCGAACTTGCCGCATCAAATGGACACAGGTTTATCCTAGTAGCAATTGATTATTTCACTAAATGGGTTGAATTAACATCTTACAAAGTAGTGACCAAGAAAGTCGTGGCAGACTTTGTCCGTGACCGTATCATTTGTCGATTCGGGATCCCAGAATCAGTCATTACTGACAACGGTTCCAACCTCAACAGTGATTTGATGAAAGCCATGTGCGAAGCCTTCAAGATCAAACACAAGAACTCCACAGCCTACAGGCCTCAGATGAGCGGAGATGTAGAAGCAGCCAATAAGAACATCAAGAAGATATTGAGAAAGATGGTAGAAAAGCATAAGAAGTGGCATGATAAGCTATCATATTCTTTGTTAGGGTATCGCACCACAGTCCGCACATCGACTGGTGCAACTCCCTAGATGCTGGTTTATGGTACGAAAGAGGTCATCCCCGCCGAGGTAGAAATTCCATCCCTAAGAATCATACAGGAAGTAGAAATCGACGATGCAGAATGGGTAAAGAGTCGTTACGAACAGTTAGCTCTCATAGATGGAAAGAGAATGAACACAGTTTGCCATGGTCAACTTTACCAGAACAGAATGACCAGAGCCTTCAACAAGAGAGTCAGACCAAGACGGTTTACACCAGTGCAGCTGGTGTTGAAGAAGATTTTTCCACATCAAGATGAATCCAAAGGGAAGTTCTCTCCTAACTGGCAAGGTCCATACATGGTTCACCAGGTTCTGACAGGAGGAGCCCTCATACTTGCAGAATGGGACGGAAAAGTTTGGCCAAAACCAATAAATTCAGATGTAGTGAAGCGATACTATATGTAACCATTTATGATTTCCTTATGTAATTTGAACTACGTCTGACCTAATTCCCGTTTAAGAAGGGATACCTAGGCAGCCTTATGGGTTCAGTCACAATTCAATAAAATTTTCATTTCCCTCGCAATTGGAAACTAGGGCAGAATTTTGAGGAGGACCCTCAAAATTCCGAAGTAACTTCAGTCGATCATGGCAAGCAGCTGTCAGAAGCATCAACCCACTAAACTTGGGCAGAATTTTGAGGAGGACCCTTAAAATTCCATAGCAAGAAAGGTTGCAATGTTTTGAACCACGTCGCGGTCGTTGGTTCATCTAAAGCTATTTTTTTAAATATATATGCATATATCATACCTTTAACAAAACTCATGCATGCCTATTATCGAAATCGCTTTATTTGACAACGCTGCCCCGAGGGTACCTACAGTATCACCATAAATAGAGCCGAGCCTGTCAAGCGAAGCTAGCGGGAATGCGAACTAACCGGTCCCTTTACAAAACTCACAATTTTTCTTTGGATGCTGGAACCCAAGTCACAAATCAGCAAATCCGTTTATACACTCGTACTTTTCATGAATATAACTCTCAAAATTATCGCTGCAGAACCACTATCCATACACGATATCCCCAGGAGCTACAATATCGCAATCAACAACCAGCTATCCGCTATCAGCTAAGAATCTTTTACTACTATTCGTCTCTCATCTTCTGCATAAGGCTACTATTCTGCCTTCTGAGACTAAGCTCTGTCTCCATAATTGCATAAGGCTACTTTTCTGTCTTTCGAGGTTAAGCGCTACCTCCATTCGCATTTTTGGCATTGCATAAGGCTACTATTTTGCCTTCCGAGGTTAAGCTCTACCTCCATTCGCATTTTTGGCATTGCATAAGGCTACTATTCTGCCTTCCGAGGTTAAGCTCTACCTCCATTTGCATTTTTGCATTGCATAAGGCTACTATTCTGCCTTCCGAGACTAAGATCTGTCTCCATAATTTCATAAGGCTACTATTCTGCCTTCCGAGGTTATGCTCTACCTCCATTTGCATTTTTGGAATTGCATAATGCTACTATTCTGCCTTCCAAGACTAAGCTCTGTCTCCATAATTGCGTATGGCTACTATTCTGCCTTCCGAGGTTAAGCTCTACCTCTATTTGCATTTTTGCATTGCATAAGGCTACTATTCTGCCTTCCGAGGCTAATCTCTGTCTCTATTTGCACGGCTGAAATATCGCCATTTCATTTAAATCCTCGGTTGAAAGATTGCCATTTTACTTACATTTTTGCATGGCTGAAATATAGCCACTTCGTTTAAATCCTACACCGGCTGAAAGATCGCCATTTTACTTATATTTTTGCATGGCTGAAATATCGCCACTTCATTTAAATCTTGCATCGGCTGAAAGATCGCCATTTTACTTACATTTTTGCATGGCTGAAATATTGCCACTTCATTTAAATCCTACACCGGCTGAAAGATTGCCATTTTATTTACATTTTTACATCGGCTAAAAGATCGCCACTTATTGCATCTCATGGGCTGAAAGATCGCCAAACTGTCCAAGGCGTCATTGTTCGGAGGTATCATTTCCATAGCCCGAGAACGCTATGCCATGGCCTGAGGACCCCACTTTTATCTCCTGCATATCATTATTCAAAGGCATCATAGTTCGGAGGCATCATTCTCATAGCCCGAGAACGTCATTTCATAGCCTGCGAATCCTTTATTATACACTTCATGGCCCAGGACGTCATGGTCTGAGGACGTCATCCTAACCGTCCAATAACAGCATTCATGGTCCAACGGGAACTTGCATCACGTTTGAATTTATACAATATATATATTTTCGCATTGCTCATTTGCAGGAAAACCGGCAAGCAACGGCCGTCTCAGCAGGAGCGATCCCGCTCCAGTTCCCACAGCCCTGATTATACCTTAACTACCCTTCCTGACCTGAATACAACGTCCGTTCTTGTGAAACCTCCATCAGCATATTCCGTAGATGGATCCGTAACTACATATGGCCTGATTCCTGTAAGACCAGGGATATGTAGGTAGCTCAAGAACCAGAGCTCGGTCAAAATTCTTCAAATCGTTTCGTTCGGTCAAATTGGCCATCATATCTTTACCCAACAACTCTTTCATCCTTCCCGGGTAAAGAGGGACAGCTGTTGATACCCAATTTTTTCCTATGTATTTTTATACAAAAATGTTTTCAAAATAACATGTACACGCATATATAAGCATGCCCAAGTGTTTTGCTATTTTTCCTAATTTTTAAAGATTTTTAAAATCAATTTGTTGTCCATTTTAGCAATACAAAATCAGTAATTATTCCCAAAACTATCAATTTTGGTGAATAATTTATTTTATTCTCATATATATACCAAAATATAGTTAAGGTAATTTTTGTATATTTTTACAAATTTATTTGGTATTTAAAAGGTTAAATTGCATACAATTGCAATTTTAGCCTATTCTAAGATTAATAGCATTTTTTATTATAAAATTGGTCCCAGTATTTTTAAATTAATAATTATATATTATTAATTTGTTCAGTACTTTTAATTTGCCTTTAAAATCATTTTCACTATTTTTACAAAATAAAAAGGGAAATTTGGCCATTTAACATTTAGCCTCCCCTTATTTCAATTACAGCCTCGTTTGCATTTGAATTTTAACCTTAAATTGACCCAATTCTACACCTATTTGGACCAGCCCAATTTCATTTCAATGGGTCCCCCGACCCTATTTAAAATCAGCCCGTTTCCTATCTTTGATCCAGGCCGTTGATCATTTTAATCAACGGCCATAAATCCCCCTTACCATTTTTAACCCCAATGACCTACCCTAATCCCTCATTCTCACCTGGCCCACCGCCTTTGAATCCCAAACACTATCAAACTCTCTCCAAAACTCTTCGAAACCCTAGCCTCCTCTTACCTTATTTCACCAGAATCCATGGCTTCTCAGGCCATGGACGGTCCGTACTCACCCCTCTCCACCATTGGACCTTGGGTGTTTGAGGTTTTGAAGGCTGACCTCGACGGTTCTCTTTCATATCTTTTCAGATCTTTGGTTCTATGGCTTCTCCGGCCTTTGCTCCGGCATATTCAAGCATCAGGAGCCTGGTTCCTGACCTCTTCGACTCAGGATCTGATTTTTTCCAAGCCTTTCTCATTTCTATGGTTTCTCCGAAACCCTAAGCTGTTCGAGGTTTTTTTCTCTATTTATTTTCTTAGATCTATGGTACGATTGTGTTCTACTGGACTTCTAAATTGTTTTTCCCCAAACTTTTCTCTCAGAATTGTTTTCTTCGATTTAGGGTTTCTGAAAGGGTTTTCGAAACATCTTTCTGATTCTTTCTGTTCTTTCCTTCGTGTGTGTTTGTCTATATTATGCTCGTATGTTTTCTTTTTTACTACGCGTATGTTGTTCTTCTGCTTCTTCTTTTTCTACTATACATGTTACTCATGTGCTCACATGCTAATCCTTGTTATGTTTTCCTTACTCTTATACTATATGTGTTTACTGTTGAGTTCTTGGATTTTGTTCTCTTTACTGGACTCTATTTGTGTCCTTGCTAAGCATGTTTCATCTGCTGTTGCTTATGTTTACACCACCTCTCTTTTCTTCTGAACTTGCTTGAGTTCCGACTTTTCTAAAAAAACATGCTCTTTTATGCTCTTAAATCAGCTTTCTTTCTTCGTTTTTTCAAACCTGCTATCATGTTTGTTTTGTTTCTCATAAGGCTCTGAAACAGACCTTTGGGTCTGTTTCAATGGCTTGCCTTCTTATCTCTATGTCTAATTCGATTTGAAACCCTAGGATTTGGGGGTTTCTTTGGCAATTTTGATTAGGGTTCTGCTTTGGAACCCCAGACTATTAGACTCACCCTAAGTATTATGAACTGAATATGAAACTCTTTGCTTGTGATTCTAAACCTTTCTATGCCTGTCTTTTCTAATTAGCATGACAATCGTTTCTTGTTTGATACCTGTGTACTTTATATATGAGGATTTATTCTTGCAAAAGGGTTTTGCTAACTATTGATTGATTCCGAATTTCTTTTAATAAGTTCTGATTGATTGCTACTAATTTTCTATAATTGAACCCTCTTTACTTTTTTCCTGGCTTGGTTCATTCGAACAAAGCCGGTGATTTTGATTTCACTGGCTGTCTGATTGATTCCCTTTCCTTATTTTTCACAAACCGTGTTCCACTGAACTTTGCCTTAAATAACTCCTGTGTACTTACCTTTCTTGTGTTACTTTGGAAAAGATTTCAATCAAATTTCTTTCCTTAATTGTCTTCTACCCGTTTGAAATCAGAACCCCTTAACTGAAGGGAGATTCTTTGTGATTGATTGCAAACTATTTTCTTACCTTTTCTTACTTGTTTTCTGCACTATAAAAAGGCACGACCCTTCTGCACTGACACAACCTTGAACCCTCGGTTGAACACTTACAAATCAATTCACATTACGAATTGCATACGATCAAACACATACTTTCAGTCACAATACACTTTCAAACTCTCTACTCCCTACTGAGACTTTTTTACTGCTTTGCTTGCATCTTGGCTTTTCGAGACTACTGTTTTTACTTATTTGTTTCCCCTGAAACTGGTATGTCTCAATTTTGATTTCAGCTCTTACCCTATGTGTTTACTTTAGAGTTGCTCTATTCCTATCTACCTTGATGCTCAGGTTCAGTATATTACTTCCTTTTATGTTTACTGCTTGTTATAAATCCCCCATACCCCCATTCCCTTTTGTATGCTGAGTTAAAGTTCATGTCCTAGCAGTATCCAATTTGCTGCCCAGGTCTGAACATGACCTTCAATAGGTCCTAACTCCCAAATTCAAGCTGACAGGCTGGTCAGGGGTGTGCCAGCATCCTAATTGCTGGGCATGACCACTAGTTTGTCATGGCTATCCCTAATTCCCCCTCTATTGCACTTACACTTATTCTTAGACTCTAAGTTCTGCCCCCCTCCTATGAGCCTTGCCTTGGGGACCTTGAGTTCCCTCTAAACTTGGACATTTGAGGGATGGACCTTCCACACTGCACTATAATCTGATCCTGTAAATGTAATTGGGTGTAAGCACTTCCTGGAGTTCATGAAGCTCCTTGGAACTTTGATACACCCAAAGGATGAGAAAGGCTTTGGAAATATGATCTTTGGAGGTTGGTTTATTTCATGTTTCAGACTAGGAGTTTGAATTAGGCTCTCCTAGGTTGGAACTTTAATTTCTGATGTAATTTTTATTTTTCTAGATTCATTCGGGTTGTAATAATTTTTAATAACTTATGGGGTGTATAGTGAAAAGGGGAGGGTCACTCATGTTATGCATGTGGGTGGACATCATGCTTTAGGTATTCATTTTTGCAATAACACCCTATTTTTCGCTTTTCCGTCTACATATAGAAATCCTGCCTATATGTTTATGCATCTGTATGTAGAAATCCTGCCTAAAAGTTTATGCATCTGCATATAGAAATCCTGCCTATAAGTTGTTTCATTACCGCATTAGAAATCCTGCCTATAAGTTGTATCATTACTGCATTAGAAATCCTGCCTATAAGTTGTTTCATTACTGCATTAAAAATCCTGCCTATAAGTTATGCATTTCATTAGAAATCATGTCTATAAGTTTCTGCACTTCTGCATATAGAAATCATGGTTGTAAGTTTTCTGCTCTTCTGCATATACATGTCATTAGGCAAACAATCCACATGTTAAGGAATAATCAATTGCATCCTAGATACCATGCTCATAGGATTCCTGCACTTACATAACCGTTTTAAAATCAGTAACGCTTAGAATTCATGCTTATAGGAGCAATCGTTTAAATCTGATTCATCCGCAAGTCTAAAATCAGTAATAATGTTGTTAATATCCACATATTTGGTTTATTTCTAAAGTCAGTAATCTTCTTTAAAATCAGTCTGTTTGACCTTGTTGGATATCATGCCTATAGGTTTCACCTAGGCAAACCATTAGGTAATCAATTAATTATACCAGTCTTTAATAATTACAACCAGCAGGTATGCCTAATTCGGACTTCTTATCTGAAAATATGTAATAAATCATCCACCCCCTTTACGTAAGTTTAATTAAAGATATAACCAGTACTTGTAAGTCATGCTAAACAATTTCATCTTTGAATGAGGAGGTCTATTTGAGCCTTAACTGCTATGTGTTTTCCCCTTTACTGCTCTTAACGAGACCATTCCGCATTTTAGTACCTTATCGGGGTGGGTAAGGGTAGACATGGATATGATGATCACGCGATAACACCACGTGTATAATTGGTTACCGGTTGTTGCGTTGGTGATCCATGTTATTTATAAGCCTGGGACCCCCCTCCCTCTTTATGTGTTCACTTCTTTCTTTCAGGATTTTTAAAACTGTCAGTTTTCAGTTCTTTAAAACTGTCAGTTTTCAGTTCTTTAAAACTGTCAGTTTCTCTCGCAAATTCCCACCCCATTTCATCCCTTTGTTTGATTACTTGTATCAATTATTCGACCCCCATTTTTCTGTACTTGTATATTCTTTAAATAAATTATGAAATCGCCTAGTCCCAAATTTCAGCTCGTTTATTTAACTTTTATACTTCCCCTACTTGCAAGTGTTCTGTGAGAATTGTCTTGTAAGTTTATTCGTTGTTTATATTTAAAGTCACAACTATAGCATGGCCGGGAACCACACTAGTGGATCTTGGGGGGTGCCTAACACCTTCCCCTCGAGATAGTTTCAAGCCCTTACCCATTCTCTAGTTCTTCTTCTTTTTATTTCTTTCTTAGTGTCCTAATACACTTAATCATTAGGTGGCGACTCTTCTATATCTCAAACCCAATTCCCAAAAGGAAAAGAGTTGTCCGCTAAAATATCGTAAACCCGATTTTGCGAGAAAAAGGGGGCATCGACAAAGGTGGCCTCTCCGAGCGACCATGCTTTGACCGGGGTCGATTCTTTCAGGGCTGAGGAGACTAAATCAACAGATGTGTGCTCGGCCTTCGAGGAAGTCCGCTGGCTGCATTTTGTGGTGAGTTTTGACATAGGCATTCCGAACTCCGCGTCTTTCCTTCCTTACCGAGTTTTTCTTTTGCATGCCTTTGACAGGCTTAGGTTTGAGCTGCTCTATCGCGGAGCCAGGCTTCGGAAAGCTCTGGATGAGGATAGATCCCTTAGGCTCCTTTGTTAAGAAAAGGAAGTGGAGCTGGCATATTGGCGATATAAGGCGTATCGGAGCTCGAATTACGAGAGCTATTTGATGGAGCAAGTAACTTTTCGTGTCGGGCGAGTATGCATTCTGCCTTTTGGCTTCTGAGGCTAACACTTGTTTATCCCAGCTACAAAAAAAGACGGAGGCCCTGGAACGTCTTCGGGATGAAGCTGACCGTGTCAAGAGCGACTGGGACGAGCTAAGAGCTCGGGCGGAGGTTTTGGCTTCGGAGGAGAAAGATGCCTTGGCTAAAGTTCCTGCCTTCGAGGTTCAACTTCGCTTATCTTGCGATAACGCTTCAGTTCATGCAGATATGATTACAAGGCTTGAATCCGAACTTTCGAAGGTTAGGGCTGAGATCGTTGATGCTCGGACCGAAGCGGCACTGAACCGTACTAAGGCTGATCAGGAGATGACGATTTATTTGATGGACGCTTCCGATGCCCAAGCCGAGTTGAAGAGGGTCCTTGATCGTAGAGAGAGGATCGAAGAATATGCTCGTTGCAAATCCCGAAGAAAGGTTCTCGAGGAGATCAGCGCCAGGGATTTTGTTCTCTCGGAAGAGTTGGTGCGAGGAAGGGCGGACGAGCGTGATTCTCGGTTACTCCCGTCCGATGCCGAGGGGAGTGAAGATGAGGCCGATAGGCCGTAGCTTCTCAGGGGTGGGGCGTAGACCTCACCATTCCGTATCTAGTATCTTTAGAGTATATTCGTAGACGGAGAATGTATTTTTTCGCGTATGTACATAAAAGAAAAACCCTTTGCAGCTTTAGATCTTATGTACCCATTTTTGTCCCTCATTTGGCCAGGTGAACTGGTCTTAGAGTCTGCGAGAATCCTTTGAATTCGTCATATCACCCTAGGGCTCATTAGGCTGGCTCAGGGGCTCTTACGCGCTTAGTCAATGCGACCTTTAGTTTAAGCTGGCGTCTGAGTACTTATGTTTTTACTTAACCGTTTCGGGTAAATTCTCCGAGTCGGGTTTCGACTCGAGCTCATATGGCCCTCAAGCTTTTTATTTTTGCATGGGCTATCCATAGTGGCTCTTACGCCTTTGATCGAAGCGTTCTTTTATGTGAACGGCCCTGGGGCTTATTAGGCTGGCGACAATGGCTCTTACGCTCTGCCTGAGGCATATATAGTTAACTTTTTTGGGTCCTGTCTCCGAATCGGGTTACGACTCGAGCTCATTTGAACCTCAAGTTTTCAGATGAGCTGGCGACAATGGCTCTTACGCTTTGGGCCCTTGCAGCCTTTTATTTAATCTGGCAACAATGGCTCTTACACTTTGGGCGGATACAACCTTTTATGCAAGCTGGCGACAATGGCTCTTAGGCTTTGGGCCGATGCGGCCTTTTATGTAAGTTGGTGACTATGGCTCTTACGCTTCTGGCTAATGCGGCCTTTTATGTAAGCTGGCGTCAATGGCTCTTACGCTTTGGGCCGATGCGGCCTTCAATGTAAGCTGGTGACAATGGCTCTTACGCTTCTGGCTGATGCGACCTTTTATGTAAGTTGGCGACAATGGCTCTTACGCTTTGGGCCGATGCGACCTTTTATGTTAGTTGACGACAATGGCTCTTATGCTTCTGGCCGATGCGGCCTTTTATATAAGCTGGAGACAATGGCTCTTGCGCTTTGGGCCGATACAACCTTTTATATAAGCTGGCGATAATGGCTCTTACGCTTCTAGCCGATGCAGCCTTTTATGTAAGCTGGCGACAATGGCTCTTACGCTTTGGGTCGAAGCGACCTTTTAATGTTGGCTTTATTTTTCTCTCGTTAAGGACTTTTGAAATGATTTTTCCTGACCCGTCGTCAGTTCGGGAAGAACCTCGATTTCAAGTCGTTTGCGGCAATGTTTGAGCACCTCGAAAGGTTTGGCTCGTGGGCTGAGTAGCTCGAAGCCTTGTGATTTGGAGCTGACATGGTCGAAGCTCTTTTGCCTTTTGAGGGTAGCCTCTTTAACCGGTTCTTTTCGAAGTAGATTCGAAGTAATGGCCTATGATTTTGCAGCGACGGTCGGGCATCCCCGAGTCGCGTTAGTTTGGCTGGTATAGCCGTATGACCGTAGTCATTTGTGTTTGGCCGGAGCCATTTTTGGTCCTGAGTGTAGTAGTTTAGGTGTCTATATCGAGGGTATGCCTTTTCAGGAATCTTACAAATGCGATATATAGCCTAAACATCGGGATTTTATGCCTGTAGTAAGGTTTTACAAATTTTTCATGCCTTTGAGGTCTTACAGTTTGTTGATAGTTGGTACAAGTATGATTCATGCCTTGCTTGAGGTCTTACAGTTTTTGTTGTTGCCTTATGTAGGTCTTACAAGACCGAGTCTGCCCGCTCGGGGTCTTACGGCCTTGGGTTTCTTACTGAATGGCGATTGGCGACAGTCTTCGAGTCACTAAGTTCATTTTGGCTCGAGAGCCGTTACTTGTGCGCTCGGAATTGCATCATTGAGGGCTTACGACTTTGGAGATTCTAACCCTGAGGTCGTGCATTTTTTGAGTTTTTTTACGCCAGTCTCCGAGTATTCGGGACGCTTTCTTTATTTTTTGGAGATATTTCATGATTTCCATGCTGCCTCGTTGAGGGCTTACGAGTTTGGAGATTCCGACCCTGAGGTCATGCGGGTGCCGAATGATCGATGCTAGTCTTTGAGTATTCGGGACATTTCTTAATGAAGGAATCGTTCTGGCAAAAATGCTGGGTTTTCCTTGGAGCATGAGATACATTGGCAAAAAGCATTCCTTGATTATTTGGCACTAGTACATGTGTCTCCGCTATCGGGGGCTCGGCTGTGCTGACACGGTTTATTCGACTGTTTGGTCCGGTACATCATTTTCCCATTGGGACCTTATTTGGCATTTCACGGCTCTTCTGGGCGGATGATCTTCCGAGAGGATGTCCTTTGGCGCTCGGGAATGATAGCAAAAGAAGCCTTGATGACTTGATGGATTCCCTTTTGGTAGCATATAGGTGTTGCCTCGTTAAAAACCTTGCCGGCAAAATCCTCTTTGGGACAAAAGCTCGGTTGAAGGAAAAGAGTGCAATGGATGCTTTTAAAACCTTAAGGTCTTCGGGCTGGGTTAGCGCTTTTGAGTGCTTTGATCGGGTGCCTGCATAAAGGTATGCCCCTGTTGTTTGTGATGAAGGCACGGTACACTTCTCTTCTATGTCTAATCGGGGTTAGCCGAAGACATAGCTCGATCATCCTTTGGCTCTTTCGAGAGTGGAGATATTGGTGTTGGTGCCACGTCGTGCACCAGAACATTTCCCTTGCCGTGTGTTGTTCTCTGTGGACGATGTTAATCTCGTCTTTTGTTGGGAATTTCAACATCTGGTGGAGGGTGGACGGTACTGACCTCATGCACTGTATCCACGGTCGTCCGAACAATGCGTTGTACCTCATGTCTCCTTCGATAATATGGAATTTGACATTTTGGGTCGTGCTGGCCATGCTAACTAGGACAGTGATCTCTCCTTTCGTTGTTTCGCTTGCCATGTTGAAACCGTTGAAGACTCGAGTGGCAGACACGATCTACTCTAGCAGTCCGAGTTGCTCCATTACCTTCGAACTGGTAATGTTGGCCGAGCTACCTGGATCCACGAGTACACATTGTATTTGAAATGTATTTACGAGGAAAGAGATTACCAGTGCGTCGTAAGAGCCATTGTGGACGTCCGACCAGGTTACGACAAGATACTCGATCAGATTCTCTTTCAGCTACCTTGAGGCCACTGAACTCCGCTCGTTCAGGCCTTGAGTGAAGGCCTGTATCGCCCAATCGTCGGAGACCGGGGGTAGTTCCATTCGTTCCGTTTGGAAGCGAGATCTGAACTCTCGCAACATTTCGTTCTCCCTATGCCTGATCTTGAATACGTCAGACTTCCTCGTTGCTACTTTGATGACACCGGCGTATGCCTTTATGAAGGAGTCTGCCAGCATGGCGAATGAGCCTATGGAGTTGGGGGCTTGGTTATGTTACCACATCATCGCCCCCTTTGAGAGCATTTCCCTTAACTTCTTCAGCAAGACGGACTCGATCTCGTCGTCGTTTATGTCGTTGCCATTCACTGCACACGTGTAGGCGGTAACGTGCTCGTTAGGGTCTGAGGTCCCGTTGTATTTCGGGAGTTCCGGCATTCTGAACTTCTTTGGAATGGGTTTCGGAGCCGCATCCTCCGGGATAGGCCGCTGCACGAACATCCTCGAGTCTACGACTTTCAGGACCGGGGGCGCGCCCGGGATTTGGTCGACCTTGGAGTTGTAAGTTTTGACCTTTATGTCGTTGGGTGCTATCATTTTCTTGCCCGATTCGATCATTCTAGTAAGATCCCCGAGCATTTTTACGATAGTAGGGTTGGCTATCGAACAATTATAGCTCAATCTCTCCTGTACCTATTCGGCCGGGGGAGTTGTTCCCGGTGCTACGGTGCTGGGAGTTTTTGGGTGGCCTTGCAGCTGAGCGATAGCTAGCTATTGTGCCTGCCACATTTCAAAAATAACATGAAGGCTAACTTCTTGTTGTTCCTGAGTTGGGGTTTTTTGGGCTTCCTGTTGGTCACCTTGTTGTATGCTCCTGTCGGTGCGTGAGGTTTCGTCGATCCATTTTGCGTCGCGCGAGCCCGCGTCCGCTGGAATCAGCCCAGGTGCGTTCTCGGGGTTCCGTGGTGGCGTACCAACAATCAGAATATCCACTCCGTTTTCTCCATGATTTTCGAGGTCGTCGTTCTCTACTCTGTTCACTGAGCCAGACATATTGACCTGAAATCGAAGATCTTGGACAAAAAAGTGTGAAAGATAACTTGCGTTGTGTGACGAAACCAGCAAGAATAATCACTATTATCTTTAGCCCCACGGTGGGCGCCAAACTGTTTACCGTGAAAATGGTAATAACAATTAAATTTGTTGATGGGACTCTAAAAATGCGTGATCTATTTTTATGCTGGTTGTGAAGCAGTTGATGCTATGTGTGTGAAGTTTAAGGACGAAATGCCAGCTAAAGCAGAGTAATAATCGAAACGATAAGTCAGCCGTTCTGGGCCTCGAGCTAGTCGATTTAGGTCTCGAGGTCGATTTTCGAGCTCGGGCTCAAGCTATTAGGGGCAGTCGGGGAAGGGTTAACAGTCGAGAAATAATTAAAGGAGCCTCTTTATGGCCAATGATAAGCAATAATGAAGAATAAGTATGAAGATAGTAAATAGGAACAACAATATCGAGAGAGTGAGTTAGAGAGAAAGAGAGAGAGAGAGAGAGTTATCATATATTTCTTGTAGAATAGTTGGAGCAACATTAGTTGTCTACAAAATAGTAAAAATACTCTTTATATATATGTGGTACGACATGCATTAATTGTAAGGATATGGAGATGGGACACCCTGATCTGGGTTTAGAGTAGGCCGGCTGGACTTCGTCAAACTTAGCCGTGTGTCTTGGGAACTCCCCATTTTTACTCTACCCTCGACCGATATTCTCTTCAGGCCGAGGGCCGACGAGCTCCGAGGAAGGAGACTCGAGCGCATCTTTGCAGCCTCGAGGCTTCGAGGTAATCTTCCGAAACGCCTGAATAACAGGAAATCGGACCCTCTGATTCTGCCGTATACAGGACTCCAATCATTTGTAAAGATTATCTCATTTACTGCAATAGAATATTCTACTCTTCTTTTCTCGTTTACCGTGCTACACAATTGTTCTTCAGCTTTATTATTTTCACTTTATTATTCATTATTTATTAGCTCTCAACTCACCTCGAGGCTCCCGAGTCAATCGAGCTCGAGGTCCCCGTCACTCTAACAACGCTGGTTTGATTCATCAATTCTTCTTACTTAAACCTAATATTACTTGTATATTCACTAGTATTGGAATAAATCGCATATCTTTAAACACAAATCACCTTTAATTGTTACTCACATTTTTCGAGGTAAACAATATTCTATAATGATGACAGTTTCACTTTATCAAAGCCTTCTGATATAACTCACTCTTGCCAAAACCTTTAAGCTTAATGAAATCACCAGGAGCTAGGCGAAGTTTTTCCAAAACCTTTCAGCTTCTTAGACTCGACCAAAATCAATAGGAGATAAAGTGGTTGGACACAATAATAGAAAGGTACTTGAAACTATTTAAATAAAAATTGTAATCTAGTTTCTTCTATTGGAAAAGCTAACAAGAAATAGTAACTTTATCTTCATTTCATTTCTTTTAAGCGTCAAAGTTAGTATCCTTTTATCTTTAGCCAATTATTTGTAATATGGAGTAAGAATGTGAAATTGTTCTTCATATTGTCTTATGCAGTTATTTTATTTGAGAGAAAAACTAGTGGCACAATATTAATTTGAAGTATTATACAGTCACCCTACTTTTCTTTTTTCTTTTCTTTTAATTATAAGAAGCCATTTCATGGATCGTTCGCACTCATTAATTAGTGTTGTTAGAAGATTTCAGCATATTTAATTAATTCTTTTGTTTTCTTACCCAAAACTAAATTGCTAAACTATTCTAATACTATTTATACTGCCATAATAAAAAATTTATATTGATTAGTATGGAACACACGTGCAACTTACGTGTTTAAAAACTAGTTTACTAAACGAGCGAAATCCTGCAAGATAATCCACTGAAGTTTTGATGTGAATTGCGTTTAATAATTGTTGTACGACTGGAGATCATTGTCATTGCCACAATGGAAAGGGTGAGACTAACATGCACCAATTGTAAGACGTGCTATATGCAATTTTTGTCCAAAAGTACAGTTAAAAGTCAGTGTGCTTGTGGTGGAAAAATCTGGATATACTTCAAGCTATATACCTTGTTAGGATCACTTTCCAAAGAGAATTATTTGTCCCTTACAAATACTCTCTCGGGATAGAATGATGTAAAGACAAAAAAGAAAAAATCAAATCTCCAAACACACAAGTATCATTACTTCAATTACCAAACTTATGCAACTTTTCTTAAGGAGGAATGTTGTTACTTGACATATATATCAGGATATCTTATGCCAAGGAGTGGTCCGCTATTTATAGAGGATGTTTAATTCTCAAAACAACTGAAAATCACCGGAAAATGCTAACCAAAAAGGTACAATGAATCAGCCTAAGTGATACTCGCAACATTTCGCAAAGCAACAAGTTGTATATCAGAACTTTAAGCCAAATAATCGTTTTTCCTTTTGCTTATTCCTGCTATTTTCTCTTGAAAATTCCAAAAATTCCCCACTATTTTCAAGTAAAATTACAACCCAACAATTCCTTTAGAAAACAAGAGACAAATGAATCCATGCATAAATGAAGTATCTAGCGATTGAACTTCAAATTAGCGGAATACCATTTCTATTAAACTGAATAGTCAGGCAAGACAAGTCTCTTGAACCGACAACCATATTGTAAAATAGGATGTATCTAACACATGAATTCTATTATATTATTCCTTTATAACCAACACCATAAGGCCTTGTGTTATATTCCTCTCGAGAATGCATACAAGCCAAATCCGAGCTTCTTGAAGCGGCCCTGTGACGACCTAAAGGGTTCATCACCTGTTTTCTCTTTCATTCCGTGCTTCCGAGGCCTTGAAAACCTCGCTTTTAGTCAACATTTTGGAAAAACGGACCCGGACTCGTGATTGGACGGTCCCGGAAGGTCTGTAAAAAAATATGGGACCTGGGCGTATGCCCGGAATCGAATTTTGAGATCCCAAGCCCGAGAAATGAATTTTTGTGTGAAATTATTTTCTGAAATTAAATAAGGAAAATGGAAAGGAAATTTGATCAGAAGACTATGGTATCGGGCTCGTATTTTGGTTCCGACGCCCGGTACAAGTCTTATATGTGATGTAAGCGCTTTCTGTAAAGTTTGGTTGGAAACGGACGTTATTTGACGTGTTTCGGACTTAAAAATGGAAAATTTGTGTTTTATGAAAAGTTGGAAGAAATCATGTGATTTGAGGCTTGATTCTATGTATATGATGTTATTTTGGAGATTTGATCGCACGAGTAGGTCCGTAGGGTGTTTTTGAGGTGGTGTGCATATTTAGTTTGGAGCCCCGAGGGCTCGGGTGAGTTTTGGATAGGTGTCGAGTTGCATTTTGAGCCTTTGAAAAAATTCCGTATCCTTCAGTTCTGCAGGCTTCCCAATTACGAAGCCAGCTTTCGCAAAAGCGAACTCGCAATTGCAAGCTTCCCATGACAAATGCGATCCTTCACCTGGGCAGCAATCTTCGCAAATGCGAAGTAACTCATCGCAAATGTGATGCCTGCCCATGAGCCCAGCCTTCGCAAATGCGAAGAGTTCAATCGCAAATGCAAAACTTCCACTTTTCTTCAAGTTCGCAAATGCGAACTAAAATCTCACAATTCCCAGACCTGCTGGGTTCGCAATTGCGAACCCAGGTTCGCATTTCCCATATCTGAGGCCTGCAATTTTTCATACTTAGATGAATTTTCAACCCCTTTCTTCATTCTTTCAAACTCAAACACTCCATAGGCGATTTTCTAAGAAAACTTTCTTCCCCAAATCATTTGTAATCAATTTTTACATAATCTCTTCAATCCTTTGCATCCTTAAACATGTTTTCATCTTAAAATCAAGGATTTTCATGGGTGAAAATGGGGATTTTGGGTAGAACCTAGGTTTTCTACAAATTGGGGAGTTGGACCTTAATTTGAGGTCCGATTTCAAAATAAATCATAGATATGAACTCGTGGGGGAATGGGTAACTGGGTTTTGGTTCGAACCTCGGGTTTTGACCACGTGGGCCTGGGGGCATTTTAGGAAATTTTGGGTAACACTTTGGGAAATTAATTTTCATGCATCCAAATTGATTCAATTAGCATTTGTTAATACATTCAAGTAATTTGTGACTAGATTCGAGTGGTTTGGTTGGGAATTCGAGGGGTAAAGCTATACTAGAGGCTTGAGTTGAGTTTGGAGCATTTGAGGTAAGTGTTTGGTCTAACTTTGGCTTGAGGGAATAGGAGTAGAGTCTTATTTGTTAATTGCTATTTGTCGAGTACGGTGTATAGGCATGGTGACGAGTATCTATACACTGGTGTCGAGCATGACCGTGAGTCCTAATTTGCTAAATTATCGAATTTGTAATAGTTATTTATGAGGAATTGGTTGGAAATCTTTAACACTGAGCCAGTAATTGTTGAGACTAAGTGTGAATTTAATAGTGTTAAGTAGAAATTGAATGAGTTTGGTTATAGCTGGATCTCCCTTGCCGGGATAGTTTATTGTATTACATTGCTCCCTTGCCAGGATGGTTATTATAACATCTTTCTCCCTTGTCGGGATTATGTTGTGTATTGTGTTGAAAGAAATGGGATCGTGTGGCACGCCGACCACAAGTTATTATTAAATGGGATCGTGTGGCACGCCGACCACGAGTTATTATGAAACGGGAACGTGTGGCACGCCGACCACGTGATATTATTGTAATGGGAGTGTGTGGTACGCCTACCACGTGATGTAAGGAAATGGGACCGTGTTGCACGCTTGCAATGAGAGGAAATTGAAATAAGTGAAAGTGGTCTGTTTTCCTTTATTCTGTGTTAAAAGAAATCAGATGTAGTTTCTACTGTTAATCCTGATATTCTGTTTTATCTGCTTCCCCATAAGCATGTTTCCCCCTCCCAGCTTTAATTGCTTACTTTCCGCTATTTTTTTGTTGTACTTGTATATATATATCTGCACAGGTTTATCTGGTAGTCTGGTCTATCCTCGTCACTACTTCGCCGGGGTTAGGCTAGGCACTTACCAGCACATGGGGTCGGTAGTGCTGATGCTACACTCTGTGCATCTTTGTGCACTGATCACAGTACCGGAGCAGCAGCTTTTGGACAGCAGTAGGAGACTTTGGGAGCTGACTTCAGTCCAGAGATCGCGAGGGAGCCTTGCTGACGTCCGCATGGCCTGGAGTCTCTTCTATCCTTATTTCGTTTGTTGTCCTTGTACCGGAACAAACAGTATTGTATTTTATTCAGACTCTGTTTTTAGTATCCTATAGACGTTCGTGTGTTAGTGACTCCAGTCTTGGGTAGAAGTTGAAATTGAATTCCGCACTTGTTTTCAGTTCATTTATACTTAAAATTTCCGCTTTTATATTAAATGTCGCATTGCCTTAATATTGTCGATGTTGCCTAAAAGGCTAATAATTAGTTTGCTTGCCTAGCTCCTAATAGTAGGCGCTATCACGACTCCCGACAGTGGGAAATCCGGGTCGTGACAAGTTGGTATCAGAGCACTAGGTTACATAGGTCTCACAACTCACGGACAAACTCGATAGAGTCTAAGGAATCGGTACGGAGACGTCTGTATTTATCCCCCAGAGGCTGCAGAGTTAGGAAAACTTCACTCTTGTTCTTTCTGTTTCCCAAATACTGATTGTCTTTCTACTCTGTTCTTTCGCAGATGGCGAGAACACGTGCTTCCTCTTCTACCGCGCAGCAGTCCCAGAGGTGGAGCCTCATGTCGATTATGATGAGGAGGTTCCAGCCCCAGCAACTCCGGTGGGCCCAGCTCAGGTCCCAGAGGGATTCATAGCCACCCCAGTTCTTCAGGATGCTTTGGTCAGATTGGTAGGCTTTGTGGAGAGCGTCACTAGAGCGGGTTTGCTTCCAGTAGCACCAGCCATTTCTCAGGCTGGAGGAGGAGTTTAGACTCCTGCTACACGTACTCCGGAGCAGGTAGCTCCCCAGGCTCAGGTTCTAGTGGTTCAGCCAGTTGTGGCAGTTCAGCCGGGTATTGTGACTCACACCGGCGATGGAGCGGCTATGTGAGCAGATGCTTTGTGGAGACTGGATAGGTTCACCAAGCTCTTCACCACCATATTCAGCGGTGCTTCGTCAGAGGACCCCCAGGATTTCTTATATAGCTGCCATGAGGTTCTTCGGACTATGGGTATTGTGGAGACCAATGGGGTCGGCTTCGCCACCTTTCGTCTATCTGGATCCACCAAGACTTGGTGGAGGGACTATTGCATAGCCAGACCAGCAGGGTCGCCATCTCTGACTTGGGACCAGTTTGCAGAGTTGTTCTGGGAGAAGTTTCTCCCCGTAACTCAGCGAGATCCTATTCACAGGCAGTTTGAGCGCCTTCAGCAGGGCTCTATGACAGTCGCACAGTATGAGACCCGGTTCATTGATCTAGCTCACCATGCTATTGTTATACTCCCCACCGAGAAAAAGAGGGTGCGGAGGTTTATTGATGGTTTGATTCAACCGATCCATCTCCAGATGGCTATGGGAGCCGGGAGTGAGATTTCTTTTCAGGAGGCGGCCACTGCGGCCCGTAGAGTTGAGATGGCTCTTGCACGGGGAGGTGGTCATGGGTTAGATAAGAGGCCCCGTCATGCAGGTAGATTCAGTGGTACCTCGTCTGTAGGTAGGGATTCTTATGGTAGAGGCCATCCTTCGAGGCCCGTTCAGTCAGCCCTACAGGTCTCACATGGTACTTCGGAGGGTCGTGGTTCTCAGTCGTATTATTCTGACCAGCAGCATCACAGTTCCCCATCATCCCCTATCAGCGCACCACCACTCCGTTATTCTCAGTAGCCGAGGGCTTGTTTCACGTGTGGCGACACGAGGCACATTGCCAGGCGTTCCCCTCGAGCTTCTGACAGCTCTCAGCAGCAGGGTCCTCGTCCTATGATACAGGCATCAGGTGATCCACAGCCAACCCAGCCAGCTAGAGGCAGGGGTAGAGGCTATAGAGGTGGAGGTAGAGCTCGGACCGCCAAAGGTAGAGGCCAACCAGCAGTCGATCGTCCTAGGGATATGATTCAGGGAGGTGGGGCCCAGCCTCGGTGTTATGCTCTTCCAGCCAGGCCAGAGGCTGAGTCTTCAGATGCAGTCATTACAGGTACTATTCTGGTCTGTGATAGGGATGCTTCAGTGCTATTTGACCCTGGGTCTACGTATTCGTATGTGTCATCCTATTTTGCACCCTACCTGGTTATGCCTAGTGATGCTCTGGGTATTCCTATTTATGTATCTACACCGGTGGGTGATTCTATAGTGGTCGACCGAGTTCATAGTTCCTGTGTGGTAGTGTTTGAGGGTCTTGAGACCCGTGTTGATTTATTGCTCTTCAACATGGTGGATTTTTACGTTATATTAGGGATGGATTGGTTTTCCCCGTATCATGCTATCTTAGATTGTCACGCAAAGACCGTGACCTTGGCTTTGCCAGATTTGCCCCGTTTGGAGTGGAAAGGGACCCCAGGGCATACCACCCGCAGAGTTATTTCATATGTGAAGGCTCGACGCATGGTCGAGAAGGGGTGTTTAGCTTATCTGGCGTATGTTTGCGATTCCAGCGCAGAGGTCCCTTCTATTGATTCTGTTCCTATTGTTCAGGAGTTCCCCGAGGTTTTCCCTTCAGACCTGCCGGGTATGCCGCCCGACAGGGATATTGATTTTTGTATTGATCTAGCTCCGGGCACTCAGTCAATTTCTATCCCGCCGTATTGCATGGCCCCGCCAGAGTTGAAAGAGTTAAAGGATCAGTTGCAGGATTTGCTGGAGAAGGGTTTCATTAGACCCAGTGTTTCTCCTTGGGGTGCGCCGGTGTTATTTGTGAAGAAAAAGGATGGTTCGATGAGGATGTGCATTGATTACCGGCAATTGAACAAAGTGACGATTAAGAACAAGTATCCACTGCCGAGGATTGATGATTTGTTCGGCCCTTATTAACGTGCTCCTGCAAGAACACCCACCTATAAGTCTATTATCAATTTATAAATTCAACCTTCTTTTACAAATTGCAGGACAAAGCACTTACTTTAGGACAGTAATACCAAGTGCTATCAACCAATAAAGAATGTTGTCACTCTTTGAACTCGAGATTTGATGTTGTATCAAGCGTCAAGTTGAGGCTTCACCCTTAATGGTCTTTTATGGGTTTTAACCCCACCCCCTTGATATTTTCACACCATGTCCCTTGATAATCCCTTAGCCAATGGGTCGGCAAGATTATTATGTGAGCGTACATAGTCAACAGTGATCACCTCATATTTAATTAATTGATTTATATAACTATGTCTAAGGCCAATATGCCTAGAATTTCCATATATATATATATATATATATATATATATATATATATATATATATATATATATATATATATATATATAATATATATATATATATATATATATATATATATATATATATATATATATATATATATATATATGCTCGAGCTAAGGTGGACTCACTAACACAATGGATAGTAGCTGGTGGCATGGGCATAGGCCATAATGGAATATCAAAAATCAAATTTCTCAACTATTCTCCTTCCTTAGAAGCGGATGACAAGGCTACAAATTCTGCAACCATAGTTGAATCTGTAAGACACGTTTGCTTCTTAGATCGCCAAGATATTGCACCCTACCAAGGAGGTATACTCATCCACTAGTTGAGGAATGATCCTCTTGATCAATTATCCAACTTACATCTGAATACCCTTCTAGTATATCGGGATCACCACTGTAATAGATGCCATAATCTAGAGTTTTCTTTTGATACTTTAGTACTCTTCTTATAGCATGCCAACAATACTTACTCGGATTGCATGTATATCTACTCAACTTACCCACTGCATATGCAATATCGGGTCTCGTAGTGGTCATAAAGTACATCAACCACCCGATCAACATAGCATACTCAAGTTGAGCAATTAGCCTTCCCTCATTTATTTCTAATATAAAACATGGATCACATGTTATAGAAACAGGATTATAATCAAACTGATTGAATTTCTTTAACACTTTCTCAATATAATAAGATTGTGCTATGAAAAAACCCCCTACCATTTCTAATAATTCTTATGCCAAGAATAACATCCGATTTTCCCATGTCATTCATGGGGAACTGAGCGGATAGGAATCTTTTGGTGGTCGTGAGATGTTTTATGTTTGTGCCAAAAATTAACATATCATCTACATACAAGCAATGAAAACACTTTTTGCTTTTTCAAATTTTGAGTAAACGCACTTGTCTGATTCATTGATTTTAAAACCATTAGATTAAACTACTTCATCAACCTTTTGATGCCATTGCTTAGGGGCTTATTTTAGCCCATACAATGATCTTACAAGTTTGCGAACTTTCATCTCTTGTCCTTTAACTACAAACTCCTCAGATTATCTCATATAGATTTTCTCTTCTAATTCACCATTCAAACATAGAGTTTTGACATCCATTTGGTGAATTACTAGATTGTAAATGGAGGCCAGTGCAATAAGCACCCTTATCGTGACTATTCTAGCCACAGGAGCATAAATATCGAAGTAGTCAATACCGTACTATTGGGTAAACCCCTAACCACAAAGCGAGCCTTCTATTTATCCACGGTACCGTCTACCTTTAACTTCTTCTTGAGCAACCATTTACCATCTATGGGTTTGCAACCGGGTGAATGATCTGATAGGATCCAAGTATTATTTTTCATAGTGGAAACTATCTCATCTTGGATAGCCTCCTTCCGTAATGGTGCATCTAGAGATTGGATGGCCTCACTAAAAGTAATGGGATCATTTTCTATATAGTAACAGTAAGGATTTTTATTTCCAGTTTTATCAATTGAACCTTCTACTAAATAGATGTAAAAGTTATCTCTATATTTCTTTTCTTTTCTAACTCTCTTAAATCTTCTTACTTCAACAATGTCATCTTTATTTTCACCATTATGAAAGATTGATGGTTGTGAAGTGGAAGAACTTGGATCCTGATGTTTTATACTTCTATACCACACAAGAGGGGGGGAGTGATTTGTGTGGTGTCCAGTTATACGTGTGCAAATATTATAGAAGGACCTGGTTCTTCTACATGTTCCTTACACTACAGTTGCGGAATAATAAATGCAGAAAGTAACGAACACTAGTATTTTTACGTGGAAAACACCTGGCTCGAAAGGTGAAAAAAATCACGACCTACTACCCAGTAGGATTTTCTCAAAACACTTTACTACAACTCTGAGACAACAACAAAGTTTACAAACTCTTGCAAACCTAAGGATAAACTCTAATCCTTATAGAATCAGATGAAACAAGTTCTTCCCCCTCAGTCGCAGACGAGATCATCAGAATTTTGGTGTTCTTCTGCTTGACTTCTTGTAGCTTCTCAATCAATTTCTTGCTACTATTTTCGTGCAACCATTTTGATATGCTTTTCTTGGGGGTTTGGGTGGCTGAAAGTTTAGGTGAAGATTCTTTGGGTGGTGACGAAAGGTTTTCAGAGTTTGTAAGGATTCTCATAGGTGTTGCCATTTGATTAGCTCAGAAACTTGAGATAAATGGAGAGAGTTTTGAGGTTTTGGATCTTGATCTTTCAAAAATATTTGAGATAAGAGGGTAAGGTCAGATCAATTTAAAGAGGGAAATGTTGAGTCTATAAAGACACCTTTTAGAAGTCTAGAAGTCTAATCACATATGAAGTTTCAGTTTGAAAAGACGTTCGACTCTTCCCCAAATATTTCGGTAATTATGGTGTGTGGGACTCTTGATGAAATTGGTTCGTTTGTAATTAATTGGTCCAAAAGTAGTTTGGGATAAAGTGAGACTCTTTTAAGCTCATGATCCATATGCAGTTATTTCAAATTATGTGTTGTGCAGGATACATACCTTATAAGCTCGATGAACTAGATTCTTCACTAAAAGTTCTCTTGTGTAAGACTGATTTTTTCCAAGAAAATAAGGATAATATCATTGGACATCAGTGAGATATTTTAGTACATGGCACAAGAGTATAATAATAAAAGCATAAGACTGAGCAATATCTAATCTAATTATTCAAAAATTTCACAAATTATCTAACCAATAATTGAGTCAGAACCAGTTTTTTAGGTGATCTTAATCATCCCTAATTCTAACATGTTCCTTTCAAAGTGATCCCTACTCAAAGCTTTTGTGAATATGTCAGCGATTTCCTTATCAGTAGCACAAAATTCCACAGTGATCAATACCTCTCAAAATTAACCTTGTGAAAACAATGCCCAACATCTATGTGCTTAGTTTTTTTGTGATGGACTGGGTTCTGGTCATACTAATTGCACTAGTGTTATCACAAAAGACGGGATACAACTCAGCTTCAGCAGTAGACAAAGCCATAGAGTTTTGCTTTTTAGTGGCCAAGATACAAGACATGAGCCAAGAAAGTGTGCCATACTTGAAGTGCTCTTTCTATCCATAAGAAAACCTGCATAATCAGCATCAATATATCCCACTAAATCAGAATTACTACCTTTTGGATAGCATACACAAAGATCAGTGGTGCCTTTTAGATATCTCAAGATCCTCTTGACATCCTTCAAGTGAGACTCCTTTAGATTTTTGCCTGAAATCTAGCACAAAGGCCTACACTGGAAATAATGTCAGGTCTACTAGCAGTGAGATATAACAAAGAGCCAATCATTCCCCTATACATCTTCTTATCAACAGATGTACGTGGTTTATCCAAATTCAATTTCGTGGATGTTACAATAGGATGATCAATTTCTTTGCATGTTCTTTCCTGGTTTTCTTACTGAGGAATAGGTTTATGGACAGGTTCCCTCGAGGTTTGAGGATCATTTCCTCTCCAGTCAGTTCCCCCTGTCAAGTATCCCCGGGTGGAAGCACTTGTTCCATTACATGTTCCTTCTTGTGATGCAGCTTCAAACTGGAATGTGGCTTCATCGTTTGAGTTTCTTGTCAGTCCAGTCTTTTTATCATCTTGTTCCTGCCTCTCTGTCACGACCCTAAAACTGACACAATCGTAATGGCGCCTATCATGAAACTAGGCCAGCCGACATGATTCCCAAATCAAACCATTATTCTGTAAAAGTCATTTTTAAGCCATTAATTAACAAGAAATCTCATAGTATAAGTCTAAATAACCAGTGCGGAATAAATACACAAGCCCGACATCGGGGTGTCACAAGTCATGAGCATCTACTACAACTGTCTGACACATCAAGACCAACATGGCCAGGAAAAATCACCAAAAATACGCTAAGGAAGAATAAGGAGGGAGAAAAGTAGGGCTGCGAACGCCAGGCAGCTACCTTGCTAACTCCAATGAACCTGCCACTAAGTAATCAACACCCGCCACCCGGTTCAGAAATACATGAATCTGCACACAAGGTGCAGGGAGTAATGTGAGTACGCCAACTCAGTAAGTAATAAAAGTAAATAAGGACCGAGCAGTAAGAAATCACGTAATCTACATCAGCACTCACGCTCAATAGGTACCTTATAATAACCGCTGCGGCATGTAGCCCGATCCATATATCGCTGCGACGTGCAGCCCGATCCATATATATAGTCTACTGTGCTCACTGGGGATGTGCCGACTCTGGAGGGGCTCCTACAACCCAAGTGCTATATCGCAGCGACATGCAGCCCGATCCATATATTACTGCGACGTACAGCTCGATCCATATATATATTCAACTGCGCTCACGGGGGTGTGCCGACTCCGGAGGGGCTCCTACAACCCAAACGCTATATCGCTGTGGTGTACAGCCCGATCCAATATCGTTGCGGCGTGCAACCCAATCCATATACCATTGCAGCGTGTAGCCCGATCCATATACCGATGTGGCGTGCAGCCCGATCCATATATCGCTGCAGCGTACAGCCTGATCCGTATACATACATACATATATATATATATACATATATATATATATAATTATATATATATATATATATGTATATATATATATATATATATATATACAGCACGATCCATATATATAGTCGACTGCACTCACTGGGGGTGTGCCGACTCCGGAGGGGCTCCTACAACCCAAGCGCTATATCGCTACGGCGTGCAGCCCGATCGAACATCGTTGCGGCATGCAACCCGATCCATATATCGCTGCGGCCTACAGCCCGATCCATATATATATATATATATATATATATATATATATATATATATATATATATCAATGCGGCGTGCAGCCCGATACATAAATATATAATCCTCAAAACCTGGCCCTCGGCCTCTCTCGTATTTATAATGCACCTTCTGGATTCCCTCACCGCTGACCGCACTTCAGGTGGCTGCACAGACAGGCCTTAGAATTTTTGCCATAACTTTCTCTACAGATGTCCAAACTATGATTTCTTTATCTTTCTTGAAACTAGACACAAAGGGATACAACTTTCATTTTTGAATCATCTCAAAATTCCTTGTAGATCAAAAGATATAGGCTTCCGAAGTTGTACCAGCGGCCCTGCGGATTCTTCATGACCGCGGCCGCGGACCATTTTCCGCTGCAGCAGAAGTTCCACCTCTACGGTGAAATATCACCGCATACAGCGGTCCTTTTGGCTGCTGCGGCGATCCGGAACAACTTCCGAGTGCCGAAATGTCTAAACTCGCTCAAAACTCACCCTAAAACTCACCCGAGGCCCCCGGGACCTAAATCAAATGTACCAACA
>NW_017672575.1:68688-69430 GCF_001879085.1 Nicotiana attenuata
AGACGTCTCCGTACCGATTCCTTAGACTCTATCGAGTTTGTCCGTGAGTTGTGAGACCTATGTAACCTAGTGCTCTGATACCAACTTGTCACGACCCGGATTTCCCACTGTCGGGAGTCGTGATAGCGCCTACTATTAGGAGCTAGGCAAGCAAACTAATTATTAGCCTTTTAGGCAACATCGACAATATTAAGGCAATGCGACATTTAATATAAAAGCGGAAATTTTAAGTATAAATGAACTGAAAACAAGTGCGGAATTCAATTTCAACTTCTACCCAAGACTGGAGTCACTAACACACGAACGTCTATAGGATACTAAAAACAGAGTCTGAATAAAATACAATACTGTTTGTTCCGGTACAAGGACAACAAACGAAATAAGGATAGAAGAGACTCCAGGCCATGCGGACGTCAGCAAGGCTCCCTCGCGATCTCTGGACTGAAGTCAGCTCCCAAAGTCTCCTACTGCTGTCCAAAAGCTGCTGCTCCGGTACTGTGATCAGTGCACAAAGATGCACAGAGTGTAGCATCAGCACTACCGACCCCATGTGCTGGTAAGTGCCTAGCCTAACCCCGGCGAAGTAGTGACGAGGATAGACCAGACTACCAGATAAACCTGTGCAGATATATATATACAAGTACAACAAAAAAAAAAAAAAAAAAAAAAAAAAAAAATAGCGAAGTAAGCAATAAAGCTGGAGGGGAACGATGCTTATGGGAAGCAGATAAACAAGATATCA
>NW_017672575.1:71803-81526 GCF_001879085.1 Nicotiana attenuata
TTTCAGTTGTTTTGAGAATTAAACATCCTCTATAAATAGCGGACCACTCCTTGGCATAAGATATCCTGATATATATGTCAAGTAACAACATTCCTCCTTAAGAAAAGTTGCATAAATTTGATAACTGCAGTAATGATACTTGTGTGTTTGGAGATTTGATTTTTTATTTTTTGTCTTTACATCATTCTATCCCGAGAGAGTATTTGTAAGGGACAAATAATTCTCTTTGGAAAGTGATCCTAACAAGGTATATAGCTTGAAGTATATCCAGATTTTTCCACCACAAGCACACTGACTTTTAACTGTACTTTTGGACAAAAATTGCATATAGCACGTCTTACAATTGGTGCATGTTAGTCTCACCCTTTCCATTGTGGCAATGACAATGATCTCCAGTCGTACAACAATTATTAAACGCAATTCACATCAAAACTTCAGTGGATTATCTTGCAGGATTTCGCTCGTTTAGTAAACTAGTTTTTAAACACGTAAGTTGCACGTGTGTTCCATACTAATCAATATAAATTTTTTATTATGGCAGTATAAATAGTATTAGAATAGTTTAGCAATTTAGTTTTGGGTAAGAAAACAAAAGAATTAATTAAATATGCTGAAATCTTCTAACAACACTAATTAATGAGTGCGAACGATCCATGAAATGGCTTCTTATAATTAAAAGAAAAGAAAAAAGAAAAGTAGGGTGACTGTATAATACTTCAAATTAATATTGTGCCACTAGTTTTTCTCTCAAATAAAATAACTGCATAAGACAATATGAAGAACAATTTCACATTCTTACTCCATATTACAAATAATTGGCTAAAGATAAAAGGATACTAACTTTGACGCTTAAAAGAAATGAAATGAAGATAAAGTTACTATTTCTTGTTAGCTTTTCCAATAGAAGAAACTAGATTACAATTTTTATTTAAATAGTTTCAAGTACCTTTCTATTATTGTGTCCAACCACTTTATCTCCTATTGATTTTGGTCGAGTCTAAGAAGCTGAAAGGTTTTGGAAAAACTTCGCCTAGCTCCTGGTGATTTCATTAAGCTTAAAGGTTTTGGCAAGAGTGAGTTATATCAGAAGGCTTTGATAAAGTGAAACTGTCATCATTATAGAATATTGTTTACCTCGAAAAATGTGAGTAACAATTAAAGGTGATTTGTGATTTTAAAGATATGCGATTTATTCCAATACTAGTGAATATACAAGTAATATTAGGTTTAAGTAAGAAGAATTGATGAATCAAACCAGCGTTGTTAGAGTGACGGGGACCTCGAGCTCGATTGACTCGGGAGCCTCGAGGTGAGTTGAGAGCTAATAAATAATGAATAATAAAGTGAAAATAATAAAGCTGAAGAACAATTGTGTAGCACGGTAAACGAGAAAAGAAGAGTAGAATATTCTATTGCAGTGAATGAGATAATCTTTACAAATGATTGGAGTCCTGTATACGGCAGAATCAGAGGGTCCGATTTCCTGTTATTCAGGCGTTTCGGAAGATTACCTCGAAGCCTCGAGGCTGCAAAGATGCGCTCGAGTCTCCTTCCTCGGAGCTCGTCGGCCCTCGGCCTGAAGAGAATATCGGTCGAGGGTAGAGTAAAAATGGGGAGTTCCCAAGACACACGGCTAAGTCTGACGAAGTCCAGCCGGCCTACTCTAAACCCAGATCAGGGTGTCACATCTAGTTGTCCCATCTCCATATCCTTACAATTAATGCATGTCGTACCGTATAAGATTTTCCCCCTCTATATAAAGAGTATTTTTACTATTTTGTAGACAACTAATGTTGCTCCAACTATTCTACAAGAAATATATGATAACTCTCTCTCTCTCTCTTTCTCTCTAATTCACTCTCTCGATATTGTTGTTCCTATTTACTATCTTCATACTTATTCTTCATTTCTTGCTTATCATTGGCCATAAAGAGGCTCCTTTAATTATTTCTCGACTATTAACTCTTCCCCGACTGCCCCTAATAGCTCGAGCCCGAGCTCGGGAATCGACCTCGAGGCCCCAAATCGACTAGCTCGAGGCCCTGAACGGCTGACTTATCGGTTCGATTATTACTCTGCTTTAGCTCGCGTTTCGTCCTTAAACTTCACACACATAGCATCAACTGCTTCACAACCAGCATAAAAATAGATCACGCATTTTTAGAGTCCCTTCAACAAATTTAATTGTTATTACCATTTTTACGGTAAATAGTTTGGCGCCCACCGTGGAGTTAAAAATAATAGTGATTATTTTCTTGCTGGTTTCGTCACACAAGGCAAGTTATCTTTTACACTTTTTTGTCCAAGATCTTCGATTTCAGGTCAATATGTCTGGCTCAGTGAACAGAGTACAGAACGACGGCCTCGAAAATCATGGAGAAAATGGTGTGGCTATTCCGATTGTCGGTACGCCACCACGGAACCCCGAGAATGCACCTGGGCCAATTCCAGCGGACGCGGGCTCGCGCGACGCACAACGAATCGACGAAACCTCACGCACCGACAGGAGCATACAACAAGGCGACCAACAGGAAGCCCAAAAAACCCCAGCTTAGGAAGAACAGGAAGTTAGCCTTCATGTTATTTTTGAAATGTTGCACGCACAACAGCTGGCTATTGCTCAGCTGCAAAGCCACCCAAAAACTCCCAGCACCGTAGCACCGGGAACAACTCCCTCGGCCAAACAGGTACAGGAGAGATTGAGCAATAATGGTTCGATAGCCGACCCTGCTATCCTAAAACTGCTCGGGGATCTTACCAGAAGGATCGAATCGGGCGAGAAAATGATAGCAGCCAACGACATAAAGGTCAAAACATACAACTCCAGGGTCGACCAAATCCCGGGCGCGCGCTCGGTCCTGAAAGGCGTAGACTCGAGGAAGTTCGTGCAGCGGCCGATCCCGGAGGATGCGGCTCCGAAACCTATTCCAAAGAAGTTCAGAATGTCGGAACTCCCGAAATACAATGGGACCTCAGACCCCAACGTGCACATTACCGCCTACACGTGCGCAGTGAATGGCAACGACATAAAAGACGACGAGATCGAGTCCGTCTTGATGAAGAAGTTCAGGGAAATGCTCTCAAAGGGGGCGATGATGTGGTACCATAACCTAGCCCCCAACTCCATAGACTCATTTGCCATGCTGGCAGACTCCTTCATAAAGGCACACGCCGGTGCCATCAATGTAGCAACGAGGAAGTATGACGTATTCAAGATCAGGCAGAGGGAGAACGAAATATGAACTCTCGCAGCATTTCGTTCAGTATACCCAAGCAATTAGGAGCCCATTCGGGTTCAGTATACCCAAGCAGGCTCTTATCAAAGGAATCGAAGCCAAATAAAGAAAGGTATCAGCCATACACCGAAGATAGGAGAAATGCCCCAAGACGCAACCCGCCTCACAACGACCGACTGATCAACCGAGGAAAGAATCCTCGGGGATTCATTAACAGAGCTGGAATCGAAGGGAACACGGGGCCAACAGAGGCACCACGCCTATCAGAATACAAATTCAACGTTGATGTTTCAGACATCGTGTTCGCCATCGGCAAAATAAAGGATACCAGATGGCCCAGGCCTGTACAATCGGATCCTTCCCAAAGGAATCATAACTTGGTATGCGTAATTCACAATACGCATGGCCACAGAACCGAGGATTGTAACCAACTCGGAGAGGAAGTAGACAGACTACTCAATAAAGGCCATCTCAGAGAATTCTTGAGCGACCGAGCCAAAAATCAGCTCCGAGAAAGAGAAGCAGCCAAGAATAACAAAGCAAACGAGCCACGACATGTTATCCACATGATATTAGGGGGCGTCGACGCTCCCCAGGAACCCGTGATGAGAAGGACAAAAATATCCATCACCAGAGAAAAGCAAACCTGGGGATACGTACGCGAAGATACCCTCACATTCAGCGAGGAGGACTCCGAGACCTTGTCTCAACCTCAAAACGACGCACTGGTAATCTCTTTCCTCGTAAATACATTTCAAATAAAATATGTACTCGTGGATCCAGGTAGCTCGGCCAACATTATCAGGTCGAAGGTAATAGAGCAATTCGGACTGCTAGACCAGATCGTGCCAGCCACTCGAGTCCTCAACGGATTCAACATGGCAAGCGAAATAACGAAAGGAGAGACCACTGTCCCAGTTAGCATGGCCAGCACGACCCAAAATGTCCAATTCCATGTCATCGAAGGACACATGAGGTACAACTCATTGTTCGGACGACCGTGGATACACTGCATGAGGTCAGTACCGTCCACCCTCCACCAGATGATGAAATTTCCGACAAAAGACGAGATTAAAACCGTCCACAGAGAACAGCACACGGCAAGGGAAATATTTTGGTACACGACGTGGCACCAACACCAATATCTCCACTCTCGAAAGAGATAAAGGATAATCGAGCTACGTCTTTGGCTAAGCCCGATTAGACATAGAGGAGAACCGTACCGTGCCTTCATCACAAACAACAGGGGCATACCTGACCTCGGAACGTCGCCAGCGCATCCCACGATAAGGTATAACCATCTCCCTTTTCATTTTATACTTTATACTAAACCTTTATGCAGGTACCCGATCAAACACTCAAAAGCGCTAACCCAGCCCGAAGACCTTAAGGTTTTAAAAGCATCCGTGCACTCTTTTCCTTCGACCGAGCTTTTGTCCCGAAGAGGATTTTGCCGGCAAGGTTTTTAACGAGGCGACACCTATATGCTACCTAAGGGGAATCCATCAAGTCTTCAAGGCTTCTTTTGCTATCAATCCCGAGCGCCGAAGGACATCCTCTCGGAAGATCATCCGCCCAGAAGAGCCATGAAATGCCAAATAAGGTCCCGATGGGAAAATGATGTACCGGACAAAACAGTCGAATGAACCGTGTCAGCACAGCCGAGCCCCCGATGGCGGAGACACATGTACTAGTGCCAAATAATCAAGGAATGCTTTTTGCCAATGTATCTCATGCTCCAAGGAAAACCTAGCATTTTCGCCAGAACGATTCCTTCATCAAGAAACGTCCCGAATACTCTGAGACTAGCGTCGATCATTTGGCACCCGCGTGACCTCACGGTCGGAATCTCCAAACTCGTAAACCCTCAACGAGGCAGCATGGAAATAACAAAATATCTCCAAAAAAGAAAGAAAGCGTCCCAAATACTCGGAGACTGGCGTAAAAAACTCAAAAAATGCATGACCTCAGGGTCGGAATCTCCAAAGTTGTAAGCCCTCAATGAGGCAATTCCGAGCTCACGAGCAACGACTCTCGAGCCAAAACAAACTCAATAATTCGGAGACTGTCTCCAATCGCCATTCAGTAAGAAACCCAAGGTCGTATGACCCCGAGCGGGCAGACTCGGTCTTGTAAGACCTACATAAGGCAACAACAAAAACTGTAAGACCTCAAGCAAGGCATGAATCATACTTGTACCAAGTATCAACAAACTCTAAGACCTTAAAGGCATGAAAATTTTGTTAGACCTTACTACAGGCATAAAATCCCGAAGTTTAGGCTATACATTGCATTTGTAAGATTCCTGATAAGGCAAACCCTCGATATAGACACTTAAACTACTACACTCAGGACAAAAAATGGCTCCGGCCAAACACAAATGACTACGGTCATACGGCTGTACCAGCCAAACTAACGCGACTCGGGGACGCCCGACCGTCGCTACAAAATCATAGGCCATTACTTCGAATCTACTTCGAAAAGAACCGGTTAAACAGGCTACCCTCAACAGGCAAAAGAGCTTCGACCATGTTAGCTCCAAATCACAAAGCTTCGAGCTACTCAGCCCACGAGCCAAACCTTCCGAGGTGCTCGAACATTGCCGCAAATGACTTGAAATCGAGGTTCTTCCTGAACCAACAACGGGTCAGGCAAAATCATTTCAAAAGTCCTTAACGAGAGGAAAATAAAGCCTACATTAAAAGGTTGCTTTGACCCAAAGCGTAAGAGCCATTGTCGCCAGCTTACATAAAAGGCCGCATCGGCCAAAAGCGTAAGAGCCATTGTCGCCAACTTACATAAAAGGCCGCATCGGCCCAAAGCGCAAGAGCCATTATCTCCGGCTTATATGAAAGGACACATCGGCCAGAAGCGTATGAGCCATTGTCACCAACTTACATAAAAGGCCGCATCGGCCCAAAGTGTAAGAGCCATTGTCGCCAGCTTACATAAAAGGCCGCATCGGCCAGAAGCGTAAGAGCCATTGTCGCTAGCTTACATAAAAGGCCGCATCGGCCCAAAGCGTAAGAGCCATTATCGCCAGCTTACATAAAAGGCCGCATTGGCCACAAACGTAAGAGCCATTATCGCCAGCTTACATAAAATGCCGCATCGACCCAAAGCGTAAGAGCCATTGTTGCCAGCTTGCATAAAAGGCCGCATCGGCCCAAAGCGTAAGAGCCATTGTCGCCAGATTAAATAAAAGGCCGCATCGGCCCAAAGCGTAAGAGCCATCGTCGCCAGCTCATTTGAAAACTTGAGGGTCAAATGAGCTCGATTCATAACCCGTCGGAGACAGGACCCAAAAGAGTTAACTACATATGCCTCAGGCAGAGCATAAGAGCCATTGTCGTCAGCCTAATAAGCCCCAGGGTCGTTCACATAAAAGATCACTTCGATCAAAGGCGTAAGAGCCACTATCGCCAGCCCATGCAAACATAAAAAGCTTGAGGGCCATATGAGCTCGAGTCGAAACCCGACTCGGAGACATTACTCGAAACGGTTGAGTAAAAGCATAAGTACTTAGACCAGCTTGAACTAAAGGTCGCATTGACTAAGCGCGTATGAGCCCCCGAGCCAGCCTAATGAGCCCCAGGGTCATATGGCGAATTCAAAGGATTCTCGCAGACTCTGAGACCAGTTCACCTGGCCAAATAAGGGACAAAAATGGGTACAGAAGATCTAAAGCTGCAAAGGGTTTTTCTTTTATGTACATACGCGAAAAAATACATTCTCTGTCTATGAACATACTCTAATGATACTAGATACGGAATGGTGAGGTCTACGCCCCACCCCTGAGAAGCTACGGCCTATCGGCCTCATCTTCACTCCCCTCGGCATCGCACGGGAGTAACCGAGAATCCCGCTCATCCGCCCTCCCTCGCGCCAACTCTTCCGAGAGAACAAAATCCCTGGCGCTGATCTCCTCGAGAACCTTTCTTCGGGATTTGCAACGAGAATATTCTTCGATCCTCTCTCTGCGATCAAGGACGCTCTTCAACTCAACTTGGGCATCGGAAGCGTCCTTCAAATAAATCGCCATCTCCTGATCGGCCTTAGTACGGTTCACTGCCACTTCGGTCCGAGCATTAACGATCTCATCCCTAACATTCGAAAGTTCGGATTCAAGCCTCGTAATCATATCCGCTTGAACTGAAGCGTTATCGCAAGATAAGCAGAGTTGAACCTCGAAGGCAGGAACTTTAGCCAAGGCATCTTTCTCCTCCAAAGCCAAAACCTCCGCCCGAGCTCTTAGCTCGTCCCAGTCACTCTTTACACGGTCATCTTCATCCTGAAGACGTTCCAGGGCTTCCGTCTTTTTCTATAGCTGGGATAAACAAGTGTTATCCTCAGAAGCCAAAAGGCAGAACACATACTCGCCCGACACGGAAAGTTACCTGCTCCATCAAATAGCTCTCGTAATTCGAGCTCCGATACGCCTTATATCGCTGGTATGCCACTTCGACTTCCTTTTCTTCACAAAGGAGCCTAAGGGATCTGTCCTCTTCCAGAGCTTTTCGGAGCCTGGCTCTGCGATAGAGCAGCTTAAACCTAAGCCTGTCAAAGGCATGCAAAAGAAAAACACGGTAAGGAAGGGAACACGCAGAGTTCGGAAGGCCTATGTCAAAGCTCACCACAAAATGCAGCCAGCGGACTTCCTCGAAGGCCGAGCACACATCTGTTGATTTAGTCTCCTCAGCCCTGAAAGAATCGACCCCGGTCAAAGCATGGTCGCTGGGAGAGGCCACCTTTGTCGATGCCCCTTTTTTCTCGCGAAATCGTGTTTACGACATTTGGGCGGACAACTCTTTTCCTTTTGGGAATTGGGTTTGAGATTTAGAAGAGTCGCCACCTAATGATTAAGTGCATTAGGACACTAAGAAAGAAATAAAAAGAAGAAGAACCAGATAATGGGTAAGGGCTTGAAATTATCTCGGGGGAAAGATGTTAGGCACCCTCCAAGATCCACTAGTGTGGTTCCCGGCCATGCTATAGTTGTGAATTTAAATATAAACAATGAATAAACTTACAAGACAATTCTCACATAAAGATTACTAGTAGGGGAAGTATAAAAGCTAAATAAACGAGCTGAAAATTGGGACTAGGCGATTTCATAATTTATTTAAAGAATATACAAGTGCAGAAAAATGGGGGTCGAATAATTGATACAAGTAATCAAACAAAGGGATGAAATGGGGGGAAAATTTGGGAGAGAAAGAAATTTAAAGAGATTTTAAATTATTAAAGCAAAGGACGAGGTTTTAAAGAACTGAAAACTGACAAATTTAAAAATCCTGAAAGAAAGAAGTAAACACATAAAGAGGGAGGGGGGTCCTAGGCTTATAAATAACATGGATCACCCACGCAACACCCGGTATCCAATTATACATGTGGTGTTATCACGTGATCATCATATCCATGTCTACTCTTACCCAGCCCGATAAGGTACTAAAACGCGGAATGGTCTCGTTAGTTATTGCATGTTACTACCCGCCCCAATCCATTCAGTCCCGGATGCAGTTGAGACTACTAATCCTAGAGGGAAGGCATATTGGCTTTTGAAGTTTATAAGGACAAAATCTAGTGCGACAAACAAAACACATAAGAGCAGTAAAGGGGAAAACACATAGCAGTTAAGGCTGAAATAGACCTCCTCATTCAAAGCAGAAATTGTTTAGCATGACTTATAAGTACTTATTAGGTCTTTAATTAAACTTACGTAAAGGGGGTGGCTGATTTATTACATATTTTTAGATAAGAAGTCCGAATTGGGCCTGCCTGCTGGTTGTAATTATTAAAGACTGGTATAATTTATTGATTACCTAATGGTTTGCCTCGGTGAAACCTATAGCCATGATATCTAACAAGGTCAAACATACTGATTTTAAAGAAGATTACTGAATTTAGAAATAAACCAAATATGCGGATAATAACAACATTATTACTGATTTTAGACTTGCGGATGAATCAGATTTAAACGATTGCTCCTATAGGCATGAATTCTAAGCGTTACTGATTTTAAAACGGTTATGTAAGTGTAGGAATCATATGAGCATGGTATCTAGGATGCAATTGATTATTCCTTAACCTATGGATTGTTTGCCTAATGACATGTGTATATGCAGAAGTGGAGAAATCTTTCAATCATGATTTCTATATGCAGAACTGCATAAACTTATGGACATGATTTCTAATGAAATGCATAACTTATAGGCAGGATTTTTAATGCAGTAATGAAACAACTTATAGGCAGGATTTCTATATGCAGATGCATAAACTTATAGGCAAGATTTCTACATGCAGATGCATAAACTTGTAGGCAGGATTTCTATATGTAGATGGATAAGCGAAAAACAGGCTGTGATTGTAGAAATAAATACCTAAAGCATGATGTCTACCCACATGCATAACATGAGTGACCCTCCCCTTTTCACTATACACCCCATAAGTTATTACAAATTATTACAACCCGAATGAATCAAGAAAA